>NW_007578059.1:416288-429845 GCF_000690725.1 Stegastes partitus | reverse complement strand
TACCGACAGCCTTGGATTCCGACTCCGACATGACATTTTATGTCACAAATAAGGATAACGGCGTATTGTCTGACTGAACAATCCGACAGATTGGCTACGTTCAGACTGCAGGACTTAATGCTCGATTCAGATTTTTTTGTGAAATCCGATTTTTTTTGCGAGTTCGTTCACATTTCCAGTTAAATCTGACTTGTATGTGGTGGCTGTGTGAACTTCATACGACCCAAAAGTGTCCCGCATGCGCAGAAGAGGGCATGACGTCGCCACACACAGCAAGCGTGCTCAGTGTTTATGGATGGTGGAGATGGTGGAAACAGAACTGGCACCGCTATACTAAACAAGCATCAGCAGCCAAGCACTGCCTGTGCGTGCTGACCACTCCCCCGACCATGCCGGATATTCTGATATTCATCATTAATTGAGCCCGAAAGTGCTATTCGGACCAGCCCTATTAGTTATTATAACAACTATAAACAATGAATATTAACAACAAATTATCCTTCAAGCATCAAGCCCTCCTTGTATCTTGACCTCCGTCTTGACAATCCGACAGCCTTGCTAGCCGACACAAAAGAAGATTTTACATTTAGTGTCGGATTATCGAGTCACGACTGTATCATGTCTTGTGCAGATACAGGAGTTCAATGAGTTGCTAAATTGGTGTGGCCAGTAAGACAAAGTTCATCCCTCTAGCAACATTGTTTGGGACTTAGTTTGTCACTTGAGACCTTTGTCTTCTGGGTTCTGCTTATTGGAGTGATTCCCTGCGGCCAAACCGAGCAGCTGGCAAAGTCACGAAATTTGATAAGTGGTCTGTAAAAATTTGATGAACTTAAAGAGAAAGGCAACAAACTGTGAGAATCTCTGTAATGTAACGGTTATACTGAAGCCGTTCATTGTGTGTCATGTAGCATTCTGTCCCAAGTGGAAAAACAGATGTCGGGGTATAAACATGGAGCGAGTTGATTATAATCAGATAGTTAGTTAGTAGTTAAAAATATTGAAGTGCAGATACCGTGTTACGGTGATCAACCACAGTGTTAAAACCCCTGCTGGGAAAAGTATTAAACTTTGATTATCATGTTTTAATACAATGTTCTGTTGGCATTTGTATGTTACTTTGACATGTACCACCCACCTAACCAGTGCTGCAAGCCAAGCATCCCCCTCCTCTGGCACCAGCAGTAAACAAGCAGAATAGTACCCAATGTCCCCACTGCAAAAACTGCTCAGGAACAGCTCGAGGAACACAACAACAAGTTTAGAGCTCTGACCTGGTCTCTAAATTCCAAACCTAGAACCCAAGTAGTATCTGCTACCAATGTCCCAGTGCCAGATGCCACAGGAAACCCTTATAGCTGGTGTATATTAGCCTGTTCGGATGCTAAATGTTGCTGATTAGTTCCAAACACAAAGACCAGAATTGCAATAATTCCAAATGTTGGTTCATGACCTGATTGTATGAGATGAAAAGTCAGAAGATCAACAAGTCTGTCTGGACTGAATCAGTCTGAACCAAAGTGCTGATTGGCACATTTTCTTCCAGAGAGACTTGCTGGAGGACAATAATAAAATAACATATTTTTTATGGTGACCTCTAACAAATTCAGTGACTATTTGAACTGATCATTGTTTAGAGCAGAGCCCATATGAAATCTAAATCTCTAACCAGATCATGAAAAACAGATGAACAAACAAAAACTTTGTTGTTGCAATCATGAGCAGAAACAAAAGGATCATCTTATGGACACCTGAAATTATTTTGACTCTGAAATGTAAATTATTATAATTTTTTTATAGCACATTTGTAATTTGCAATTGCAAGAAAACTAAACTCAAAGAGATATTTTTGAAAATTTTATCCGAGAATGTGATTTTTTTTAATCCATCTTTGCCGCCTGCACTCTTTCACACACTGACCTTCTTCCCCGTTCGGGCCTCAGAGTTTCGGCTCCCTCCTGGAACAGCCAGGCTTCTCCTTCAGGGAATTCCTCCTGCAGAGAGGAATAATGCTCGGGACATCTCTCCGTCCTGCAGAGCGATGTGTGCACGTGTGTCTATGTGCTGCAGCACAAACTCTTTGATGGTAAAAGAGGAAGATGGGCAGGTGGCTCAAGTATGTGTTTATGTGTGTAGGAGAGGGGACACTTTGTGAACTTCTTCTGTAAAAACTTTCTCTGATGATTGAAGTCTGGAGAGAATAACAAACAGCAGTGCTCTGGTATGACAGATGTCTCCTCTCGATAAATGCTTCTGAAACTCTTTGATTATTCAAGCTCACTGTGTCGTTATGTAACATTTACAGTTGCTGGGATTGTGTCGTTTTTGTTTGGAGGAGCTCATTGCCTGTTGCTAGAAGTTCACAAACATTTTTTCATAATACGAAGCATAGAATATGAATTATAACATTGTTGAAAGCTTTGGTAGAATCTTCCAAGTTGTCCTTGAGTTGGTTCCAAATTCAAGATTATGCTTGACTTAAAGTGAAGATGAAATGTCCTAAAAGTGCTACGAGTGGATGAAATCTGTGCTGCTGAGCTCAAATATCAACAGATCCATCTCCAAGACAACCAAGCCAAGTCCACCTGTTGATGTAGACAGTGTTATAGAGCTGGGAAAAGGCGGGTCCCTTTAGTTGGGTTAGTATTTGTCAAATCATAGAGAATCATCATTATTCACATTTTTAAAAGTCTTGATTAATTTGCAAATCATTCTTACATGTTAGGTTCTCAGAACATTCCCAATAATCCCTTCTGCACTTTTTAATCATCACTTGACACAGACAAGTAAAATCTGTAATTCTGCATGAAACTGTGCTGATTGGGTGCTGATGTATATTTTCAAATTCCATATTTTTGTCATATTTGATGCGGATCATATTTTTTTTATCCATGTAAATAAACCCTGATCATCTGCACAGACATGTCATTTTCTTGACATCTACAAACTGACTCAAGCCTGTAGCCCCCAAAGCATCACGTGAGGTGTTGTTAGTGTTAACTGTTGCATATATACTCACATTTGTTTCACAGTAAATTAATGAAATCTTCACTGGACTGCTTACAGTCCAACATGAAGAACCATCTCACTGAAGTTCTCAGGTAATTTCATAACTGCATATTTTCCACAGCACGGCTATTTACTGCTCACCCATGAGTGGGCCGTGCAGCAGGGATAATGACGCCGTGACTGGCATCTCTTCCCCAAATGATGAATGCGCCAGTAGATTGACCTTAATTGACTTTGATTGCAGCATCTTCCAGCAGGGCTCAGCAAAATAAACTGAATGGGTTTAGTGGTCTGTGATGAGATCTTTTCTTCCTCTTTCTCCTAATTATGTCCACGGTGGGGGCCAAGGGGCTGCCGAGGATGGAGAGGAGGCCGCGAATCGAGCTCCTCGGAAAAGACCTCAGATCTCCGAGTCTTAATATGCTATTTTTTTTAAAGTCCTGTCTTTGAAAAGTCTAAATCCACTTACGTATTTACTCCACAAGGTTTAAGCTGCTGCACGGTTACACATGTTTGCCTGACCTTCCAGAAGTCACAGACTTCCATTGTTTTCAGAAATCCATTCAAAGTTGTTGAAAAGGCTGCACTGCTTTGTTGTGATCTATAAGGTCAAACAACGTATTTCTTTATTGTTTGTGCAAAGATGGCTTAGCGTTTTTTCTGCAACTTTTGATCACAGAATTATCTTTCATTAGTGATACAAAACAAATGGTACATTTTGTGGATTTTCTTCATTTTTTCATGATCATGCTAAAGTCAAAGCAGCAGCAGAATTTTCCGGACATCTTGAAGAAACTTGAAACATCTTCAATCATTCTGAAATGTAAAAGTTCATCTTTTACATCAAAATCATCTTGAGTTGTACATGTTGACAAAGTACATATATGACCCATCTACACGAAATCAGTCGCATTGCACCTGACTGTATTTGACAGTGATATGGCACTCTGTAATATTATATGTTACCTACATGTAGAAAACAACTCAATGGATCAATTTAAGTTATAAACCCAAAATCAATATTTTATCATGTGTTAACGTAATTCGGGCTGTATCTCTGATATAGCCCAAGGTGCAATGTGACTGATTTCATGCAGATGGGTAACATATGTCGTCTTGCGGATTACAGTCCCATGTTAATGCAAAGGTTGCCCGAGTATCCTTTTAAAGCAGAAACTAAAAGAAATTACTGGTAGAATTAACGTACAAATCGCTAGTCAGGGTTATTTGTACTGATTTGTATGAGGTACCAGGATGTTAATTTCACAAGATAAAAGCATAATCTGTCTGATCAATATGTGCATCATGCATGATTTATGTTGTCCTGCCAACCAACTGTGAAAACACTGCTGTCTTAAACCACACGATGGCTGCCAGTGTTGAGCCAACAATACAGACTGTTGGTCAAAGTTCACCTCTGATCCCTGCACAAAGACAAAGAATGCAATCAGCCAGGGATTATTTTTATTTGCCTTCTTGTGTGTTTTCCAGTGTAAGATGAGGAGCCATGATTTTTTGTATGCATTTATAGGAAGATAATAAGAGTATGCTACTGTATCACGACCGCAAAATCAGCTTTAAGTGGTGGAGCAATGCTCAGAAAATCACAGCCTAAAGGACATTTTTTTCCCCCTCTTACGCGCAACATAAGGATTGCTTTTAGTGGTGCAGACAGCATGTTGCTCTGTGAGCTGCAATGGTGAATACTGAAATAATTTCCCAATTACTGGATGGATTGCAGTGAAATTTTGTGCAGGTCTTTGGGGCCACAGACAGGATAAACTGTAATCGATATTTTACCATCTTATCTGTCTGGTGCTTTGGTTTATGACTAAATTTCTGCAAAACTGATGATATTCCATTAGCTGCACATATACTAAGTGCTTATTGCTAATTAGGAAATGTTTGCATGCTGCTGCTCCAAAATAAGATGGTTGCCATGGTAAACTTTGTACCTGCTAAAGAGCTGCTTGCATGGCTGCAGTCACGTTTGTAACTCTGTCATCCAACTGTATCACTGATTCCAATACGTTTACTTTAAATTACTTTACTCATGAGATAGATAATGTACCCAATTGCAGGACGATTTACATAATCGTACTTAGATTTACTATTTTTCTGTTTTACAGTCAAAGTTGCACATGAAGAGTTGTACGAGAACAGAGTTATATTTTGCTGTTGATCTCTAGGAGCGATGATGAGAAAACAGTGTTACGTTTTGTTGTTGGGCTATGTGGAGGCAAACTGTGTTTCGTGATGCTTTTACACTTGAAGCACTATAAGGAGGAAAAGCAGTGTTACATGATTTGTGTTGCACTTGAGGACTACAAGGAGAAACAATGGTAAAAGATGTTGCACTGGAAGAGTTACAGAAAAAAATAACCAGCCTTGTAGAGTAGCCTCCTGGCATATGTGTGTTACTTAAGATAAGATCCACTTTACTGATCCCTCATCGGAGAAATGTACATGTTACTAGATACAAAAGAGGCATGGAAGAAGCAAGACAATACAACAAAAGCACAGTGAGGCTTGTCCATGTGCAGATGATGTGTGATGAATTTAAATATGGATATGCACACGTATGACATGATTTGTGAGCTAAAATGCATTAACTGCTGCTGCTACTGTACATCTGGGTTTGGCTAGTTTCTGCTCAGTGGTCATCCAACTTGTGATACAGACCTTTGCTACACCCAGTTTCTATGGTTACTCCTCACTGTGCATTGCTCTCGGCAGCCTGAAAGTCCTCTTGAGCACATGCATCACTTTTTTAAGCTGACAGACAGGTGAGGAAAAGTGACACCGAAAGCAGGAGAAGCATGCAGCTGAGTCTGTCCCTCCAGAACCAGTCGCCAGATGTCCTTTGCCTCCCCTCCTCCTCCTCCTTTCCCCTCCTCATTAGTTGACAGGGCTTAAATTAGCATATTAACGTGGTTATCTGTGATTAGGAGCCACCGGTTCTCTGGAGCTGAACCCCCACATGAAAGCACATGCCTTCATACACTCGAGATTCACTCTTTTGAACTGTGGCATACATCTGTTGAGCTCCTCCGCTGACCTCTGGGATGCACAAGACCACTTTCTCAGCATCTCTGGCCCTCTCCTCTCTGGGTAGCCATTCCCCACTGGGTCAACCTCAGAGCAGATGTAGAGCCAGAGGTTAAATGTCCTCTGCTTTCCACAAGGTCAGACTCACTGTGGCAGCTTCAAAGGAAACTGTGGTTTGCTCCTTAAGAGAACAGGGTGGCACTGATGACGCACAAAATTTAAAATGCAGGTTTGCAAATTGGCTTTAAATTAGACTGATTTTTATGGATAATGTGTGTTTTTTTTGGCTGTAATATGCGCTCACAAACACCCACAGAAGGAGGGACCTGCTCTAATTTTTTTACTGCAGGTGAGTGTGAGCGGCTGAACATGAGCTGGAGGAGAAGAGGAAAGAGACGATCCCCGGAGCGGTGTGACATCAAAAACGCGCTACCGCAGATGACCTAGAAATGGAGCGTGCGTAGCCGTCCTGTGTGCGTAAGCAGCCGTGGTGGTGGCACATGGTCCTGGGTGCTGTTTACGTTGTTGATTGCGTGCCAGGAAAAGACACTACCATTGGATCGTTCCTGGGGTTTTTTTTTGTTTTTAAATTAACAGTGTGAGATATTTTTGGAAGCAATTAAAGGGGACACCAATCCAGCAGTTATAATAATTTTTTAAAAAACGGTACGTGTGGTCTCCCCGCGTTCATTCATTGTCTCTTTTCGCGCTCGGGCACGACGGCACGCAGATCCATGAAACACAACCTGGCACCGATAGACACACAAAAAAACTCTAACATGCTAAGAGCAGCGGAGACAAGCTTTTAATCGATACCAATCCGGCGCTGGATCATCATCTCCAAACGATTAAAGACGTGCGTGCCAAATAGGGGAGTTCTCGCGTCCTCTGCGCGCTCTGGCTTCGCGCACACACACAAACCATTTGATCCGAGTGCGTGCGGTAGGCGGAACCCGAACGATCTCCACATCCCACTTTAGGGAAAAAGATTACGAGGACAATTTGGTGGAAGACGCATGACAGTAGGGCAGCTGGGAGGGAAGGCGGTCGGACGTAGTGTGCGGACAAGAGGCAGGACAACACGCCGAGATCTGTGTGGCGATATTTGGAGTTGGAGGAGGACCCTGCTACTTCTCTGGTAAGGCTTCGTTGTGTAGCCTTTGTAATGCATTAAAACTTGTGTTTCACATGTGCAATTGGTGTGGATTTTTATGCTGGGAGTTCATTAAAATGAAAACGTTCTTTGTGTATGTGCGCAGCATCAACCTTCGCCTAAATTTGGGGAAAATGAGAATTGGCAAAGTAAATGTCAAGTGAAGACTCGGTTGTTTTATTCAGCTTCGGTGTAAAGAGGTGACATTCCAAACGTGCTGGTCTTCTGTCTCTCCTACTACCGCGATCCAGTGCCCCCCTTTGGATTGCACTCACTCCCTTTTACAACTCTTCTTTGTGGTTTATCTGCGAATCTGCAGGAACTGACTGAACACATGTTTGCTCTGAACCCTGGATGATAACTGTTGAGAGAAAACTGTCCCCAGCGTGTCCCTCTGACAGCTAGGATCCAGTGGAGTAGATGAGCGAGAGCAAACTTGGACGCTGATGAGTGAACCACTGCTTCTTAATGTGATTTATGTTTCTCATGTCATCCATTCAAACACCCAAACAAGCTCATCACTTCTCCGCTCTTGCTGCACATATGGCACTCAGAAATGGGAATGACATTGCTGTGTATTTGATTTGATCCGTTTGGTTGACTGGACTGCTGCCATATTTGGATTTTACAGGTTCTCACAGTTTCATTTTGGGACTTTCTGTCATATTTTGAAGTCGTACTGGTGAAGCATCCGCAGCTGGGTCCCACCAGTGTGGCTACAGGTGCCATCTGGTCCTCATGCTTGGCGATGCTTCATAGCCTGAGGGACATTTTTATGCTTTCGGTCGGTTGCCAAATCTTACTAGGAAGGAGGAGAACAGCATGCTGCCCAATGCAGATATATGGTATCTGATGTTAGTGACAGGAGGAAATGCTGCCTATAAACACTATTGCACATAGATTTCTCATAAAGACATGCTCCACTGTCCAGTGTGCATACATACAATGACATTCAGAAATTGCATGAATCCACCCAGCTCAGGCCGAGGTGTGAAAAAAAAAATCCCTCTGACTGGATGTAACTCTGAGCAGCAGCAGGGTTTCTGAAGCAAAGCCACCAGTCATTCTCTCCTCCGTGATGAGTCACTTCAAGGGCTTGTGGGCATCAGGTGAGACTGTGACTGCTGGACTTGACAGGCTGCAGCAGACAGGAGCTCATGTCTGGCCTGCTTGGCCTCTGCTGTTACACTCGACTGACTTCTTCTCTGTGACCCGTGTGCTGCCGGCCTCCCACCTCATCCCAAATCACAGTGTTAACACTCTGATCCAGCCTCTGCTGCACATTGTGCTGGCTGAGCTTTTGATCTGCTGCGTGATTAAAGCCCCCCATTTGTCTGGTTCAGATTGAGTTCGTGTTCATATGAGCATGTGTGTGGTCGCGCACATGTATGTAGCGTACAGCTGTGATTACACTGTGATACTGTGGCGTGTGTGCAGCCTTAATCTTCATTCACAAATACAAATGATTTTTCTACTATAATAAGTGAAATGATTGAGTCACAACTAATTGCAGTCTGTAGCCATTACATCTTTTGAACAGCAGAGCAGCTACAGATAGTCAGCTGAAGGTTTTTCCTTCTCTTTCAATCTTGAGTCAGCAGATAATCATTGCTGATGACTCCTTCTCCTGCCTCCTCTTCTCTTCAGTATTAGAGCAGACACCGGGATTCACTAAATTCTTGTTTAATTTGATCAAAGCTCTTTGTCCATGAGAAATATATTTGGATCCTGCGGCAGTATTTGGTTTACATCTGCAGGAATGAAAAGAAAACATGAAGGGATTTCTCAGACTTAGAGTGCAATGTAGTTCATTGGGAGAAGAAAGGGACATCCTGCTGGGACTTTGTCAATGGTATTAAACTATGAAAGGACATGAGCCACTGTCTGGCCTTGAGGTTTTACAGGGATTTGATTTTGATCTTTAACAACAAAAAGGTAGCATAAAGAATTTGCTTAACCCTTTCCTTGCGCAAAAAATACACTGTTGCATCTGTATAGTTACGATTATATGTAGTCAGTTTCATAGATTTATCTCCTTTAGGCTCCTTATGAACTGATCAAGAAGGTATACATGTAATCTAGGCCCTGTTTGCAGTGCACAGGCTGTGTGATCAATCTCGTCTTTGAAAACTTTGAAAAATGCATCCAGTAGACCATCAGTTTGTATTTAACAGTAATTCCAATCTAGTGCTTTGTAGAGGCATATCTATCACTTTTAAGGGCAAGTGGGTTCATGTGCTTGTCACCAGTCATATCACAGTATTTCTGCATTTTCAAAGTGCAGACTGTGTTGTAAAAGACTCGAGAACACACTGAGGGATATCATTGATGATTTGCAGCTCGGATAAGGTCACACTGCGAAGTATAAATGCCGGCCCATTGGCCTGATGAGCTCTAAGCAGAAAGAAAATTATTATACCTTCAACGTTAAGCTGTCTGGCAATCAGCAGTCGATTGAGGAGAGTCTCAAATCAATGTCTCATGAGAACAGTCTCCAGTTTAATTGAAATTCAGCTGAAATTCATGCCCTGTATTATTAAGGTGACTGCATGTATGGCAATATCTAAAATATTGGTCATTATGAATGGTTCACATTATTTCTTGCTTGCTTAAAATCAGTTCCATTGAGATGTTCTATGGCCAGAGGAGGTGTTACGTAAGACTACAGTATGTGTTTAATGAGAAAAAGCAAAGAAGTAGACATAATTTGGTGCAGCGGGATTTTGTTTTTTCCAATTCCCAGCCTCCAAGTTGAGAAGCTCTGCCAGAGGGCAAAGTATGGGCTCTAGATGCTTGTAAGACTTGGTTGAATTGCCAGGGACATTCCAGTAGGACACACAGAAGAAAATCTCTTCACATTAGAGTTCCTCAGAAGCTTCACAGTTTGAATACATTTCTCCTGAGCTCGAGCCAGAACTGTATTTTTACTCATTATCCTTTGCTGGCTTTTGTGCTCGGCGCAATTCTTACTTCTATAAGGGATTTGATTCTTAAGCCTTACATTGATCTGCTTATATTGGGTGCCTGCTGTGCTCAGGAGTTCTCTGTCAGTGGATTGGGATTTGGACTTCGTTGGTGCTGTGGCATGTGACAGAGTCAGCAGTACAATATCCACCACGGTGGTCACACACTGCGTGAGTTGTACTTTCAGCTGAATGAATGCGTTCGTCCCCATGATGCACTCTCTTCCCCCACTTCCATCCCCATGTGATGAGGAGGAAACAGGAGAGAGAGAGACGGGCAGCAGATGCCAGGAGAGAGTGGTACTTTGTTTTGGGGCCACATGATGTAGAGAAGACAGAGCTGGCATTGAAGAGTGTGGTGATGAGGCGGGATTTTCTGGACGGAAGGCCAGTTTCTGTCCAATTGTTCCAACTTGTGTACACTTTCCTTATGAGTGCGGTGTCCATGGCTCTGTTAGTCCTCGAGTTCAGACCCGACACAATCTGCAAATATTTTACACATGTTTCCAGTTATGGGCTGCAAGGTGGCACAGTTGGTAGCACTGTTGCCTCGCAGCAAGAACGTTGCTGATTTGCGTCCCAGTGGGGGCACCGGGATCTTTCTGCGTGGAGTTTGCATGTTCTCCCCGTGCAGCGTGGGTTCTCTCCGGGTTCTCTGGCCACAAGGTCCAAAAACATGCTGAGGTTAATTGGTGATTCTAAATTGTCCGTAGGTGTGAATGTGCTTGGTTGTCTGTCTCTAAGTGTAGCCCTGTGATAGACTGGCGACCTGTCCAGGGTGTCCCCTGCCTTCACCCTTAGTCAGCTGGGATAGACTCCAGCCCCCCACGACCCTCGTGAGTATGAAGTGGTGTATAGATAATGGATGGATGGATGTTTCCAGTTATCTGAAAAGAATTATATTAAAGAGTTAAAAAACATTATATCATCTGTTACAGTTTTTTTTTTCTGTTCTGTGAACTATTAATATCATTATTAACACCATTATTAATATACATGTTGACTGTGGACAAAACAAAACAAAAAATAGGCCACAATTGTAAGTACCATCCACAAAAAAATCTAAAATCTGTATTTTTACAAATAGTAATTCATTCTTTTACAAAGCGTGACCATAAAATTACAGTTTTACTGTATTTAAAATACTTAAAAAATATCATTTTTATTATTTTTTTAATAGCCTTTTGCTGTTGTTTTTTGACAGTTTTTATAGTTTTCAAATATTACAGTATTCCACCACTATTTACCACATTTTTCTGGCAACTTTGCTGCCAGGTAAGTTTCTTTTTTGTTTTCTTTTACAGATTTAGTTTTACAGTGATGAGGAGGGGACACTGGAAGAGAGTAGAGGAAAGATCAGCAGCACATGACAGGCTGATATATCGGCTGATCAATGCTTACTGAATTTACACAGTATGTACATATTCTGTATATGTCACCTGATAATACGAAATTGAATTAAAGAAATGCCAGAAATATTCTTTGAATAAGTCATAAAGCCGCCCAGTGTTTTAGTTAATAATAAATGTTTAAAAAGAGGAAACTCTATTAAAATGTTTATTATCCTATGGATTGTGTAAAGACAGATTATGATCAGAATTCTTAAACTCTAAAATGAGTCTGCCTCAAAGTCCTGCATCAGTTGTGTTACAGCTTTTCATTTATTTCCACTTTCCAAATTGAATTTGAATGATTGATTACTGCAGTAAAGATTCTCAATTACTTGTTGCATATTAAAGCTTTCCCTGTTGTTATCTTAATTAATTTCCCTTCCTGTGCCACATTATCACCATGTGTTGGTCTGGATGTGTGGTATGGACAATAAGCTGACCTACGTACACTGATCGACTAAAAACTGGCTCTCTCTGTTGCACCCACCGAGCTGGGTGATTGGAAATGTTTGCAATATATATTGGTGTCATACTGGTTTGTTTAAATCCTCAAAGAACCCACTGACTTCTCTTAAAAAAATAAAATAAAATAAAATAAAAAAGGCAACATTTTTAGCAGGTTTAAATTACTAATTTTCAGATGATTGATTCCTGCCGAGATATTTGTCTTTACTGTCTGTCTGTCCTCGTCTGCGTTAAGTCTCAGTGTTTATTAGGCAAGATATTACAAATCTAAACAATGCTTATTGATAAATATACAATGATTAACAGGTGTAGAATTAAAAGACAGGTTTAGATGGCTGTTATTGCCTCAGTGACTCGCTGGACAGCTGAATGTGTTGACAAGTTTGTAATCTTTGTCTTCAGTATGATGCCACTTGCGTAATCAGCAGAGCTATGTGATGAACTGTCACCACGTAAGGCTGCTGGTTGTCAAATATTTTTCATTTTAATTGATGAAGTTGTATTAAAAATGTAGAAGCGAGTGCTAATTGTGTCTGCTCTTACATGACTTGCAAGCTTTTTCAGCTTGCAGCCAGCACACTGCCGTACACTTGTAGTGCTTTAGCGGTCTCACAGGGCAAATTAGATTTTTGTTTGGAGAATAGAATTATCATGCCAGAGCTAAGTTATTGTCTGAGCCAGTTCTCATCACCATCACTGGATGAAAATGAGTGGAAGACATGTAATGTGTCAGAGTTCGAGGAAAATAAAAAATACATCACGAGCAACACTTTCAGGAAGTTGCTTAAATGTGATAAGTGGGCTCGGACACTAATTCATCGCTGTATCATCACTTTCATTCAGCTGTAACTACCTTCCTGCTCTGACTGTTCACTCCAGCACCATTATTCCTCTGTGACCATCATGTGCACAAAATGCCGCTCTGTGGGACACTCATTTGTATAACCTGAGACAGTGCAATGAGAAAAAGTGTGCACAACCCATTTTTTTCCCCCCTAGACAACACACAATCTGACACCATAAAAAAAAAAGCTATGTTATACAGTGTGCTTATTAACAACTCCTTTGCACTCTTGCCTGTTAAAGCAGCAGTGTTGCTGTATTCTGCAGAGAGGTGATGAAAGCAGGCAGCCACAGAACTCCAGATCATTGTCAGATCAAGTGAACGTTTTGTTCTACATCAGAGAATGTTGTTGAAACAGATGTGAGACGGCACAGAAACTTATTAAGCTGTCAAATATTTGAAGTGGCTGCCTCATCACCTCAAGAGCAACACGGTGCTAGCGTCCTTCCTATTTGTTTCCACAGAGGTGATACCGGGAATGACGGCAGTTTTTGAGTTTCTCTGATATCACACCACAATGCTGTCCTTTTATGAAATATTTCAAATTTTGTTTTCTGCACGAAGTATCGAACATGCCAGAGCCACAGTTTGAGCTTTCAGCTGAGGCAAATGCATGTTTTTAATAGAGGATTGTGTGAATAAAAAAACTAAGTCCACCTGATTACAGAGTCTGCAGATTTTATA
>NW_007578059.1:385330-416058 GCF_000690725.1 Stegastes partitus | reverse complement strand
GTCTTAGGAGGTTAAAGACAAAGAAGAGCAGCAATAGTGAGTGAGCAATGAATGTGTACAGTTTTATTACATAAACAGAGAGGGGTTTGTAGTGTGCATTTAAGTTTACAGTTATATTGGGATTTTACAGGGACATCAATCATGTGGACAGCTGCTACCTGTCACAAAATCTCCACCTACATCCTCATCTGTTACAGATGAGACGCGTTTTTGTGTGTGCGTAAGTGTTTTAGTGTCATTGCATCTCATTTTCATCTCCTTGTAAGGTTGTTTCATGACTCTCGTTGCATCAGTAAAAAAAAAAAAAAAGCTTCGTCTCTTCCTGTGTAATTAACAACTTGGTCTCATTTAGTGACTCAAATGCTAATTACATTCCAAGCACAAACTCAAGAAAGGTTCAGACTGCAGATTTTTATGTATGAAATACGACCCTTCATATTGTGTTCATTTAGCTTTACATCTCACCACTCCCGTCTTCTTTTATGTCATATATATATACACATAAATAATAGAGTGTACGACATGACAGCTCCCGACAAGTAAGCCAAAATATGACAGAAATGGGCAGCTGTCATCCTGAGCTTCTGGCATCATTTGCAACCAGAGTCAGCGCAGCAGTGCAACCAATCTGGAGGGAAAAAAGAAGTTGATATGTAGCTGGTAGGGATGTAACAGACTGCAGTTGATCCGAGATCCCCACCCCAGTTGTTCGGCGTGCAAGTGGATTGTGGATTAATTGCAAAGTTTAGTCATCAGAGTGTGAACGTCGATGCTGTCAGAAGAGTGCTGATTCCCTTTTGTTGCTGCACCACAGTTGGGTTCTTCTTGTACCACTGCTTCACCTCTACATAAACAAATTAAAAAAAAAACTGTGATATAATTTTGTCCAATAATTTTGTGATATAATGCACCCATAATAGCTAACTAGATAGACTGCTAGCAGTAAAGAATCACTTATTGGAAACGTTAAGTGTTCAGTAGGTGTCCACGATAATCCAAGACAGTTTGGGGCATCTGGCTACATGAAGTTCAAGCCATTCGTGCTCTAAATGCTCATATTTGTGTTGGACAGGAGCTCCTGTCACCCCTGCACAGACTCTGCAGTGTCCTCAAGCCCATCCCCGAAGCCGTTGGTTTTTAACAACTGTCCTGCCTGCATTGCGTTCAAGTTCACTGAGCACGCTTTTACTGTCCTGCCTTGTCTGTGGGGTGTCCCGTGTTAAAGTTGAGCAAGAGCGACAGGAAGTGTTGTGTGATTCTATAAATAAATCCCATTTTCAGTGAGTCACCAGGTGGGTGCTCCCATGCAGGCAGATCACGGGAAAATTCATGCTGCCTCATGCTTCACTCTTTCCTGAGTCCTGTCTAACCTTGCAGTGCTGACAGTGTTCATCCCCAAAGTGCAGCCAGGAGATGAAACAGCAGACTGTCACTTCTACAGTCAGCCCAAAAGTTAGGAAAAAAGAGAAAACAAAAACTCTTAAGGTGGATTTACCTGTTGAAATGAGCTACCTGATCCAAATTTAACTAGTTCTGATGACGTTTGGGGAAGAGTTTGAGCTGTTTTAAAAAAAAAAAAAAATTTAATCACAGGTTAAGGTTTAGTAATTTTGAAATGTTAGATGTTAGATAAGATGCCGCCACTGCTTTTCTTTTTGCCTGATTGTTGCTTTTTAGTGGGTGAAATAAATTAAAATATAGGTTTAGGTTTGGGTCTAAAGACTTGGCAGAGCACCCTTTAGATTCAGTTAGGTGGACCTTTAATGTGATGGATGCTTCTTTGAGGACTGTGCAGACGTTCTTGATGGTATTTAAGTTTAACCGTACCCTGATGGAAATTCTCTTCACTGTTTCATCAACTTTTTAACCTGATGAGATGTCCGCATTCATAAAATACCACCACAACCATGGCGATTATGTTGTACATGTGCCGGCTCCGTTTGGACAACTACTTTTTAAAAAAAACTTTAAAGTCGCAAGATACACTCCACCGTTATCATCCGTGTTTACGTCCACAAACAATGAGCATGCTCGCAGTATGTGACGTTGTTATTCACACTTGCGCGTGCGGGACACTTTTGGGTCGTATGAAGTTCACACAGCAGATCACATACAAGTCGGATTCAATTGGAAAAGTGAACGAACTTGCAAAAACTTTGGATTTTACAAAAAAATCTGAATTGAGCATTAAGTCCTGCAATCTGAATGTAGCCGATCTGTCGGATTGTTAAGTCAGATAGAATGCAGTTATCCTTATTTGACATAGAACGTCATGTCGGAGCCGGAATCCAAGGCTGTCTGTATGTTAAGGCTATTTTTAATGGGTTCCGTTTGTTTTTCCTAAAAACCTGTCGGATAGCAAGATTTTCAGATTGTTAAGGGTTGGAATGTCAAGTCACGACTGTAATTTCCTTGTTTGTATGCATGTAATATCCATTAAATACTAAAAAGAAAAAAAAATAATCCACATGATCTAATGTAAAAGTAAGGATAGAAAATATATTTCAATTATGATTTTTTTTTATAAGATGGTTATTTTACAATTTTTTTTACTGCTAAATTCTTTTAACAGTTTTTAAAAAATTTTTTTACAGTGTATGTGCAAATATTTGTGAGTGCATGTTGTTAGGTGTTATGTGGTGATGTGAAACAAGTGCATTGTCAGACAGTGATTCGCACTTGTGTGCGTATACGTTGTATAATGTCGTATATAGCATATCACCAGTGGAGACCGGAGGGCAGGTTGTTGCGGTCTATTTTTGCCTGCTTCGAACCTATAGAATAATCGTGATTAAAGACAGTCTCTGAAACACTTGCTGTGAGATAATCCCTTCCACCTCTCAGTGGATGTTTAAACACACTGCCACGCTGAGACCGCAGCCTGCATCATATTATAGCCTCTGACGTGTGTGTGTCACAGCAGCTTATAGGAATCCTGGAGATGAGGAGCATCTCAGAAGCTGACATACAAATCTCTTAGTCAGAAGTTAATCTTCTATTCTCCCTGCTGGCTAATAACGGTGTTGCTTCATGGCCTGCAGCAGAGGAGGAGGAAGGGACGGCAGGATGACACTGTAAGGAAACAGAGATGGCATAGTGTCTAATGAGACACCTGATGGCAGTTAAAGGGAGATTTCCCTCACTTACGCATGTTGGATTGTGAACATTGATTTCCTACTAAGAGTTAAATGCATAGCAGCAGTAAATCTCTTAATGCCAGCCATGGAGACACCAGACTCCTAATCTGTGATGTGCAGAACACAATGTTACTTTACAATAGAGTAATATAGAACCTCTGCTGCCCTACAAAGGCAGAGCGCAGGAACTACAGAAGCTGTGAAGTTCAGGAAAAGTGCTTTTTTTTTAGGGTCAAAGTGTAAAACAGATAGAAAAGGATGTCATGCTGCGCAGGCCGATTATTTGTGATCATTTAATTCCCATACGGTATCTAAATAATGCAGATACCGCTTTCTGCGTTGGGGTAATAATTAGGTCATGTTCAGAGAAACTGGACCAACAAAGTGGGTTCTCGGCTTTCGTATCCAGCCGAACTTTAAGAATGGGTATTTGGGTGCGGATGAAAATCATTAGGTTGATTTGGCTTGAGTTTTACTGAATTTTAACCAACATGCAGTTTAAGGGAATACATATTAGCAATTAAATATTACTGATCTCTACTATTTTGTCATTTTCTGGGCTTTTTTTCTGTCTTAATGTGAGCTGTATTTGGGGTTGATCAGTTTAGTACAGGGGTCGGCAACCTTAAACACTCAAAAGAGCCATTTGGACGAGTTTCCCACAAAAAAGAAAACAGTGGGAGCCACAAAACCCTTCTGACATCTAAAATGAAGATCACACTGCATGTATGGTTTTTTACCTTTATGCTATGTATAAAAAGCTATAGTGTGTTGCATTTATGAAATCAGTTAACTGCTACAGAGAAAACAACATTTTGTTTCTGCAACTAAAACATTTTGACCGTCGAAAAAAAGACGCTGGGTTGAAGGTTACTTTGAAATTTTTTATTGACAATATTTAGGGGCATGCTAGGTTATAGTAAATACCTGCTGTGACATGCAGGTGTGGAGACACTGTTACAAGTAATCTAACTACTACTTTTTTCCCATTGTAATATGAAATTGGTTCTATTTTTTTTGAGTAACTTGCTTCATTCTGCCCTCAACATAGAAAAATCTCCTGGTTGATAAAAGGAAACCATATTGACCTTATGCAGACTTTTTCCTGTTTGCTCCATTGGTGTCCTTTGACTTCTGGTGTCCATTACCAGCTGTTATAAACTGAACTTGGAAGTCTTGGTCCTGATCTTTTCACATGGTTTACTAATACTTTCTCCATGCCTAAGTGTAACTGGTGAGCAGCTCACATGCTGTGTTTCATGGTCGTGCATTAGCTTGATGTTTCTACAGTGGAAGAATTTCAAAAACACTGATGCTTAAATGAACAGTTGTGCAGATTCACTTGTTGATATGAAAGCTGCCTTGTGAGTATGAATAAAGATAAAAACGTTTAATCTGTTTATGTAATATATTACATATAGCCAAGCCACCAAGGGTGAATGATTTGAGAAAAAACATTTGATTGCGAAAACTGATTAATTGTTTGAACCTAATTACCAATACAGTTTTGAATAAATATACACCATAAACATTAATACTAATTTATATTACAGTTTTTCTCAGTCACTTTGGTATGTTTCTCAGATAAGAATTGAAATTCTCAAAACTACTTGTTCAATCTTCACATCATTGTGCACATTAAAAAGCATTTTCTCATTTCTTTGAACAAGTTCTAAATGCTTTGGTACAATTATGCAAATTATTATGTACAATTCTCTGCTGTTTCCTACATTATTAGTTGCTTATGTCATGTTGATCAAAATGTATTATAATGGGTCTCTGCTGAATAGTGTCACCCCTCACAACATTTAGGCATTAGTTCATGGCATAAGTCTTTACATGTAAAATGGATGAACAATATTTCTATACATTCCCATGAGACTTTTCTAAATCTGTCCAGAATTGGTAAATTACTCGCAGGTAATTCTTGACTTTCTCTAATGAAGGGAAATGTGTGTAGCATTACATAGATCAACCAATGATCAACCAGTTTTCTGAAATACCTCAAAGGTGCACCTCATGGACCATCAACTGGCAAATAGAAAGACTGCACTGTTATTCCTACAGCACTGCATGTACAGTTTTCCCTAAAGAGACTGTCCTGTGCTCACATTTCTACTTTTGCTTTTTTGTTTTTTGTTTTTTCCCTTTGTGCTATGCAGTGCTGTCTTTTCCTTTCTGTATTGCAATGACATGGTCTGCCAACAAATTACAGTACAAACAGTAAAAGTGTAAATATGAATCTTGTCCAGTCTCTTGCAACCAATCTCACACACACACTAAGGTGTAACTCACAATTTACAATAACTGTCATCAAAACTTTAGCCATAGTTTACATCAGAACATCCCTCCAGACTGTTATATTGACAACATGACCAAACAATTTGACTGTCTTATCCGTACACACTGACACAAGGACTTGTCATTCTGATGGCACTGACATGTTCATTGACACAGATGTTTAGTTTTGAGAGATGAACTAAGGATTTTGAGCAACTGCTGCCTTTTGCAGGTAATCCATGGTGTTTTGCTATTTGTACGAATTGTTTGTAGAAAAGTACTTACTGTTTTGCAAATGTTGAGGATGATTTGAGAAATGTACCAAAGTAACTGAGAAAAACTGACCATATAGATCTCCACGGTGACTCAAGATTGCAGCTCAAGGTTTGTTCACATTAGCTGTGATGGCTGAGTGGTTAAGGCGTTGGGCTTGAAATCCAATGGGGTCTCCCTGCACAGGTTTGAACCCTGCTTGGCGTGAATTAGTTTCTGTTATTGGTTATTACTAGGGATGCACGATATATTGGTATTGGCTGATACTAGTGTTTTTGCCATATATCGGTATCGGTCCGATGAACAAATTTAGCCAATGTGAAAAAACGATGATTGTCAAACATTAGTGCCTTCGTCTCTGCATTTGATATTGCTGCTATTTCACTTTTTTACTTAAATGGTCCTGGACTTTAATGTTAAATATTTTAAAATATGTTTTACTTTTGTTACGTAATAAAGAAGAGTATGTGGTCTAATTTGGCATGGGCTTCTTTTGAATAGTTTTTACGTTCTCACAGTGCTTACTCGGTAATAACAGTTATCGGCAATATCAGAAATATTAATATCGAATATTGGTATTGGCCAGAAGTTTTAGTATCGTACATCACTAGTTATTGCTTTTCAAGTCTTATTTTCTGAACACACATTGGAAACAGAATTACCAACACATATTGTCCAGTGAACATAACTGTAATAGCAGAACCAAAAAACTGAACCCAGCACTTAAATTGCATTCAATTATTGCCACTAAATAGTGATAAAAAGTAGTCTGTCATTTGCTTCCAACTCTTTCAGTCGTTCACACTGTACATTATTTTAAATACTTGGTCAGATATTTGCTAAAAAGTTGGTAACAAAGCAATCATGAGTTGTCGATGTCAATACGCACACAAAACAACACGTCCCAACTTCTAGTGAAGATAGAAAATTAAAATTTAAGATTATGACTTTGGAGGTTTTAGCCCTCCCTTATTGTTATAACATATGGTTAAAAGGTTCACGGTTGAGACATCATGTTTTTTTTGTATTTTTTTGCCATTAATTAAATATGACATATGAAACTGGGTGGCATGGTGGTACAGTGACTGCCTCACAACTCGAAGGTCCTGTGTTTGATTCCCAGTCTGGGGTTTTTATTTGCATATTCTCCCACCAGGTTCTCTGGCTTCCTCCCACAGTCCAAAGATATGTCCCTTGCCTTCTCCCTGAGTCAGCTGGGATAGACTCCAACCCCCTTGCACCCCTACTGAGGACAAAGCTATGCATGGATGGATTAAAAATAAATAAATAAATAAATCGGCATCCTCATCAGTATCTGCCGATAAAGGTTTTAAAATGAAATAGCAATATCAGCCTAAAATGATCAGGACAGGCAGGTCATGCTGCAGTTTTAATTTTTATATGAAAATGTTGCATAAAGCTTGGTTGTCTGTCTCTGAGTGTAGCCCTGTGATAGACTGGTGACCTGTCCAGGGTGTCCCCTGCCTTCACCCTAAGTCAGCTGGGATAAGCTCCAGCCCCCCTCGACCCTAATGAGGATTAAGCGGTGTATAGATAATGGATGGATGGATGTTGCATAAAAGTAAATGTTTTCCATGAAAGTTGAAGTAGTTTTATGATTTTGCTCAGTGAATCTGTACAATTGAAAAGCATTACGTCAGCACCTGCCAGCAGGCCGTCGTGACAAGAGTCAGCATAATAACTTGTGAATTCGACCACATGAGAGATCTTATGTTCTCTGCAGTTAGGTGGAAAAAATATGTGCATATATCGGCGTTGGCAGTCGGCCCAAATGTTTCCCGTAACCCTCAGTGGGAACAATGCACTGCACGATACTGTAGCTGCTCAGTACATTCTGAATCAACCAAAATCATAAACATGAAGTGGTTTTAGTAGTTTAAATGCTCAGGTCTCTACAAAGCAGCGCTGCACAATTTTTGGATCCAAGATTTGATGATTCTTCTTTTGGAATTGATATTTCCCTTTCTGGTTTCGTGTACCTTTGACTTTTTATCCAACAATCTGGCATTTGCACTCATTGTTCAACCTGTAGAGTTTGATCAGCTATCATTTGAAATTGTTTACACAGAAAAAAAAACACAGCTTTTGTAAACTGCCAATGAACACTAAACATGTATGGCATCATTGTTCTCAGAAATTCATCTCATTGTGTTTTCCATCCTGTTATGTGTTATATTGTTAAATTGTAGAAGTTGTTAAAGGTTTACTGTTGCAAGTTTTTATTTTTATTTTTGTAAGTCAGGTGAATTCCATAAGCATGTGCATCGAAGTTAATGATTAACCGTGTATCGATTGTCTTCCATTAACCAATTATAAATGTTTGCATGGCAAAAGATGAAGGACATGCATGTCAGAAAATGTTTTGTATATTAGTTCCAACCGGGTGGCCCATCTTGCTGCTTATTGCTGTAGTGACTTGAGGATTCATTCACTCAGACTATGGGCAGGTCCAAGCAGGGAGCATTGTGGGGATTTTGCTAGCAACGGGTTACCATGACGAAGACTCTTGTGGTAGTTAATGGCTTCAGGCTGGAGCTCATGAATTAAAGATAAGCTGTAGTTTACAGTTAATGGTGGAGTGGCTAATGTAACCGAGCTGCCATTACAAAAAAGCCACATGTCTGTGGTTAAATATGGTTTTATCAGGATATAGAAAACTGCCCACTATGCTTTCTTTGTATTAACAGTTAATCAAGTATTGACTAATGATGTGGTTGACTGAAATTTGCATCCTTTTGCATGTGCTTTATCTTATGTCTACAAATCTCTCTCTTCTCTGTCACACACTTTGTAATGATGATGGCTTTATTCTCTGCCTGTAGTTGTTTGGAGTGTGTCATTTATTCTACAACAGCATAATATTTTCCCATAATTACCCTGCATATGTCTTTGTGTGTGTGTGTGTGTAGCATTGTCACCATGTGTTTGTGGGAAAGCTCAGCCTTGTGTGAAGAACCAGAATACAGGCAGATGGTTGCTGGATGCATTCGTTGAGTGTTTACAGCTTATATCAGCCAGCTGCTGTGCTCAGCGGCACATGCAGAAGCACTTAAACACAGCTTTTTGTGCGACATGACGTGGGGTTATATTGAGGCTATTCACTCCTATGTAGCTATTTTTATACGTCAGTGCATGGAGTGACCTGAGCGGTTTGATCCTGATTTCCTGTCTGAGCTAGATGGGCCCTAATCTGATCGAGTCTATCATCCTGATTGTCAGAGGTCCCACGTCTGAACTCATTAATTTACAATAAAATGTTTGCTGATTGACTTATTAGCCACTCATCAGTGAAATCTGTTTCCGCTCGTGGACAGAGAGAGAGGGTGAGGAATTTGCTTCCCAGATGCTGTCTGTCATTTTTCCAGTACAGGGGGTATTCCTGTATTAAGCTTGCATGCAGTGAGATAGGACTTTTAAATGATAGCTGTACATATGTTGTAGATGATTTTAAGGACAATTCTTCTGAAGAAAATGCTCTCTAATGACATTTAAAACATTTGTAGCTCTGCTTTTGCCACATCCATCGTCGTGGATGGATAAAACCATCAATGATTGCCACACACACTTCAACAGATTAAGAGTCTCTGAAAATCACACTGGGGACTCAATTAAGAAAGCTTATATGGCCACAGGCCTATTAGAATGTCATCAAGTCCTGGCAGAAGAGGCAGTATTACAGTTTGAGATTACTCATTACATAAACTGCACACACACACACACACACACACACATTCAAAGCCGCACATTTAATTATAGTACTCACTGAATGAACTACAAATGCACACATGCACAGCAATAAATGAGGGTGAATCAGTAGGCGCAGCAGGATTTGGTTCAGGTATCAGTTTGGGAATAACAATCAGCGAAGCTTCCTGGCTCTGGTTCCCTCCTTGTGGGATGACGTCCCTCCTCAGAGCTGCTTACGTCAGAGCCGGCGAACTGAGGCACACACACTCACTGTGTGTTGGCAAACGGAGGTGATGTTTTGGATGAGGACTTGAATAAACATAGCCTCTGCTGTCGCTGTGAAAAGACGCATTTACTCCCACCAAGAGCATCACAATGTGGCATTAACTCTTGCACAGGATTCGGAAGTTTGGACAGCAGTGGAGGGATACTGGTTTTGTAAAGATAATCTTTCTTTTTTCCCCATCTGATCCGTCTGTTGCTTAGTTGCTTTTCCTTCTTTCTAATCCGTATTTTTTTTCTTTATTTCAGTTATTGACGCAAAGCTTTGTGTGTTTGCATTTCCATTGCCGTCGTTATGTGATCTTGAGAAAATGTAGTTACAATTAACGTAACAGAGGAGTGCAAGATTAAATACCTCCCTGTCAGCCTGTCTATGTTCTGCACACAGGGTTGTGCACTGAACAAAATGAACACCAAATGCATCATTTTGAACATTCGTTTAAACCCTGATTTCCTTGGATATGAGATGTTTTGACATCAGGGTTGACTGCGGTTTCTCATGCAGACAGATGTACATATGTTTTGTCACGACACAGTGTCTACAGGCTACAGAGGGTTTCAGTTTGTACAAACAGCCCTATCTCTGTTTCACACCACAATGGTTCTTTGGTCACTGAGTTTGAGTCTGTGGGGGCTGAAAGTCTTTCTTCCTTTTCATGCTTCAAATTATTTGTGGTGACTCGTTATTTCAATTAGATTTGACTCTGAATCCACCCGATGGTGCTACTATGATTAAAGGCAAGACCCAAGAATGATGAAATCGCTCATGTCCACATTAAAATCTGACAATCCTGTACCATAGGCTGCCATGCATCTGCTAACCGTGTATGGATTAAACAATATCATGCAGTTTCAGAACATATCTTTTTACTTGGCAGATAATTCCTGCCATTAGACTCAGCATATATGCAGTCAAACCTTTGCCATACTTTTATAGGGGTAATATCTTCAAAGCATTTCTGCTGTCTCTGTTTCACCTTCATTTGCTCGAAAGACCGGACAACAAGCCTTCTAAAAATAAGAGGTTCTGATTCAGTGAGTGGATTTACACTTAGCTATTTTCAAGGGTGTCATGTATTTCCTTTGCTATTGAATATAGTGATTGTAGAGGACACAACTCGGGCCAATCAGGTCTCCTGTTTCAAGGTCCACTGCTCGAGGCCATTGAGGAGGAACCCTTGTAGCAGGACGGCCCATCGCGCAATGTCTCTGAATGGCTCCCCCAACCTCGCCGTGATTTGTAGACTATCTGAGTGGCAGCGTGGTTCTGTGCAGTGATTTGTCCCACTACGGTAGCCCTGCCTCTGCCATTGCCACCGTCAGCAACTCTGCTACAACTGCGCATGAATACAGGATACTGGCATTTGTTGAATTCAAGGTGGCGTCTTTTCAATTAGAGCCCAGTGAAATACCTTTTCAGCCCCTCAAGTGGCCTGGCGAACTACAGCCAAGGGGGCCCCGGCAGTATAATGATGCCTGGCACAATAGTACCACTGTTCTCCAACCCGTTCCCAGGAAACCGCACAACATGTGCCATTGTGCACTGTGCTTTGCTGCCCAACCACGTTGCACGCCTTTAGCCAGAGAGACACCGAGAGGCCTGGCTGTGCAGTGAAGCTCACAGCTATGTGGTTGGTAGGCCAGGTTCAGAGGACTGCTAGGTGAAGACCAGGGTTTTTTCACCTCGCACTGTATTTGATGTGTTAAAATATTTTTTTCTGAACAAAACAGCTACATTTAAAAGAGCAGGCTGTGAAGCGGAAGAAGCCTGAGGGAATGGGGACGGCTGAGTGGTTGCCAGGAATGGTAGTACAGAAAACCCTGGGCATTGTGGCTATGTTGAACCCTCCTCAATAAAAGAGGAAACCAAGAGAAAAGTGACAAGCAGAAAAATGGAGGCACAAAGACGGCCAGAACTGGTTCGTAGCTGGTCCTGGCTGGTTCTTCTTTTTGTATCTCAATGCTGGGGGTTCGACCATTTGTTTGTTCCTCCTTTATGGCCCCCAACGCGGTTACCATTATAGCTTCCACTGCTGTATATGCAGCGGAGAAAAGCAGATCTTTCAGGGCCAGCCAGAGAGAAGGCTTTAGTCAACAGCATCTAGGAGATACATGTCACTGGGGCCTTTCTGGGCCTCACAAGCCAGCTGGTCAGCTACGACAACACAACAGGACACCCAGGAAATAGAGGCCTGATGCAAAGCCCAGTGTGTCATGGCAAACTGAAAGCTGTGTTTCCTCTGAGCGTGGATCTGTCAGTTGATGTGTCAATTATTCACAGAGTTTGCCAAAACATCCATTCATTGGTGGTTTTGCTATAGGTTCCAGGAGAAAATGTTAGTTAGTCTGACAGTCACCCTGATGTCAGTCGTTCAAATTTTGTTTCATAAAAAGCTGCATTTGAAAAAAAAAAACAAGAAACATCCTTTAAATCGTCCTCTCTGTCAGCATTCACAGGAAGGGATTTTGAGTGCAATCATGCTAAAGGACAAGGCAGACTCGCTTGAATGATCTGTGGAAATGAGGAATAACAGCATTGCTGGTGTCATTTCACTGGTATGCCGGTTTCTTATTTAGATGTTTTATTGTAATTTAATTAAATAAATATTATCTCAAGTCTAAAGCATCTCTAAAACATGCATTTTTCTTGAGTTATGAAACCCCCCCATAGTTGTTAGTCTATTTAATGCAGTGAATTTTTGAATATTTTATGTAATTTAGGACTTGGATGAATTTTCTCAACCCATGTACGGTCACCTAATCCTTTTACAGTGAACCCTCGTTTATCGCGGGGGTTACGTTCCAAAAAGAACCCGCGATAGGCGGAATCCGCGAAGTAGTCAGCTTTATTTTTTACAATTTTTATACAGTACTGTAGAACGAAACCAAAGATCAAAACCTGTTTTCAGTCCCAAGCATTTGTTTAAGAAATAAAAGTAGAAACGTTTTCTTACAAATAACTATGATAGTTTTCAGAAATACTGTAAAATAATAATTTTAATAATCAACCTACGAGGTTGGACACATTTTGACTCACGTATTTCACAGTTCCTCTGACTGCGCCTCTTTGTGCTGACTCCGCTCCGCTGTAGCGTCTTTTTCTACTGAAGGCCGTGGTGCAGGTGTCTTTTTCCGAGAGAAGAACATACACGTTCATACACTGTAAAAAAAAAAAAAGCATAAAAAACTGCACTAAAAAAATCCGCGAAACAGCGAGGCCGCGAAAGGTGAAGCGCGTTATAGCGAGGGTTCACTGTATCAGCTGGGTTTTTATTATGTGACATGTCATTTTGACATTCTGGAGCCTATCCCAGCTAATTCTTACTCAAACATATTAATTATCAAAATAGTTGGTGATTAATTTCATAAGTGACAATTAGTCGATTAGTCGCTGCAGCTCCACTTGAAAATAAAAAGAAGAAAAAATAACTCAGAAAATGTGACATATTCACATAATCAGATGACTTAACTGGAGCCTTCCTAGTTAGATTGTGTCCAGGAACCTTATTTCTCTCCTTTCATATCTGCCCTTGTACTGGCTGTGTTATAATAATGACCTGAATCTTTAAAGCGTCCCTTAATAAATTCTATGGTTACGATTTTAAATTGCTTGATAATGAGTCATCACTAAATGAGTCATGAAATGAGATGACCAAATGTTGTTCAGCCTGTGATTGTTTTTATACAATCTTGTCTTTTACCTGCAGAGCAAAGCAGACTGCTCAGTCATATTTCACTGCAAAATTCATATTCTAATTGCCTGTTTTTTTTTTCTTTCTTTCTTTTTCTCCCACAGATCCCTGGAGGAAAATAAAAGCGTCACTCTCTGAGCACTCAGCAGACATTCACACAGTCTCAGACATCTACACATTTCAGCAGACAGGTTATTACTCACCAGAGCAGATATGAGTGAGGACAAACCAGCCGAGACTGTGGAAAGTACCCCAGCTGAGGCGAATGCTATTCCTAACGGGAAAGGCCATGAGCCTGGGGAGGAGATCACAGCGTCGGCCAAAACGCCACCTACAGAGGACGGGGAAAAGTGAGTACTGCCAGTTATCAAGTGGTCAGTGATCTTACATCTAAAACTTTACAACTGTGTTGTCTAAACTCGTCAGGAAATGAATTATTAGTGTTGACAGCTGAAGTGATACTTTGTGTGAAATGCCTTTTCTTGGGCACAATGTTCAGGGATCTTGGCAGATGCATGTTGAAGAACCTGCAACAGTTCTTCTGTGTGCTGACTCAGCTGATTCTGTGTCTTCATATAATCCATGACTGTTGTACGACTCCTTGTTCTTCTTGTAGCTATAGATGGTTCTTTATGACTCTGACTGTAAGTTTACAATCACAGTCATGCTGATCAGCTACTTTACAAAAAAAAAAAAAAACAGCAACTCAGAAGGCAACTTTGTAGAGGTCTGGAATTAGACCTGCTTGGTCTGACGTTTAAACCTGTATACAAAATTTTAATTTAACCCTTTATAGGGCACTCATTGAAATACTTGGAAATTTAAAATTTCAACCCTGGAATGTTATTGGTGGATATAAGAAGACACTTTTTTCTTTTCTGACTTTTTAAAAAAGTTTCAGATATAGGCAGAAAATCAAAGTGAAAGCAGTTATCATATATAATTGACCACCCACCCCCAAAAAATCCAAATAATATGTGAATAAATTATTGTGAGAAATACACAAATTTACCGCCTTTTGCTCGCTTCGTCTGCATCACCGCTGCCGACTGTCAATCAAGCCAGCCACGCCCCTTGCCCCGCAAAATTTTGACGATTTAAAAAAAATTCCGTATTGATTTATTTTCAGATTGGCCACCTGATCTCTGGACGTGACCATGAAAACTAATAAAAAACAAATCCTGAGCTGTAGGAATGCAGTATTTTGTGATCTGTGATCACTTCTTTTCCAATTCATTTCTATGGGAGCCAGGGCTTTTTGGAGCCAGCAGCTAGCGGACGTAGTGATATTGCAGGTTTTTGACACTTCCGGGTTGGCTTCATTTTTCAGGGCCGGTTGCTACGTCCATCTTTTATACAGTCTATGCTTATGACACTTGTATCAAAATGTCCCTCCATTGTGACTTCGCTGATTGGCTGGATGAAGTCACGTGATTCTGCCCCCTGCCATTTTTAAAGCCAGCGGAAGTTACATACATATGATTCCTTGCCCGATAAAGGGTTAAAGCTTTTTCTGTTGCTCCTGTTGCCTCTGTTTCTTCCTTTCTAGCTGTCAGAGGCAGTAGCTGTCTTTTAAGAAAAACAACAACAACAAAAACCCAGTTATTTTCAAGGTACACTGCTCTTTAGACAAACAGAAATCTCAGCTCTAAAAAAGTCTTCAAAGATGAAAATAATAGTCCCGAGAAACTGTGAGGATTTAATAAGTAATTGGATTGTTGTGGCTATGTAGGCAAGGTGTTTAGATTCACTGGGTACCTTCACTCTAAGTCTTAACCTGCCACTTAGAAGAGGTCTTACTCTCTTTGGCGTCACATCACATTATACATGCATGTGGAGTTTCCTTGTGCCTGTTTCTACGGCAAGAGTTTACCTCCATCAGCATTAACAGGCCTGCACAAAACACCTGGAGATTTCTTTTTAAGTATGACATTGAAGGCTTAATTTCTTCTTAGCTGAAGGATTTATTAAAGAATGGCACTGAACTTCTTACAGGTTTCTGTAGCAAAGGACAAATGTTAGGGTATTTACTGCACTGAAAGAGATTTTACAGCTGTAAGATGCTACAGTTTCCATCTACACTGTTTGTTTGTACTTCTGATACCTGTTGTTGTCTTACAAAGCTGGTCTATAGATAGTAAACAAATGGCAGAAGAAAAGAAAACAGGTAAACCAAATTGGTCAGTGAAGGAAAATATTCTTCTTCTGTTAGAATACAGTTAAAGAAAGCACATACGAATAGTAAGTTCAAACCGCAAATAACAGCAAACAGAAAAAAGGACAATTCTCCTTCTGGTTCCTGAAGACTTTTTTAAGTGTCATCCAAGAGGTTTCTTCAGTTCAAAATGTTCACTTCAGTTCAGTTCAAGCCTTTTTAAATAGAAGTGAAATGTCTTCAAAAACCAAAAGAAGAAGTCCAGCCACATTTTCTGAAGTTCTTAGAATTACCATACTTTGGATGACTCAGAATCTACACAGCAGCAAAGAAAACAATGACTTTGGAAGGAAATCACCAAAAAATGAATTCAGGAAGTCTGTAACTGTCTACTTTCTTTATTTATTGCCATAAAATTGGCCTTGTTGTGGTTAAGACAGAGTCAGAGGTACCTTTATAATTTATTTAATTTTTTTTTTTTTTTTTTTTTTTTACATTTTTGGTGGTGTTTAAGGTCTTTTGTGCAGTAGTTAAACACTTAAGGAAAAACTTTACGGTGTTTTGTGATACCAATTTATTTTTTAAACCTCGTAATGTTTTTTACGTGTTGGAAAACAGGCAAATAAGCAGTCAACACCATGATTGAGCAATTGGACTTTGGAACTGAAGTGTGCTGATGACTGTCTCTGAAACAGCCACAGTGTCATGCAGTATGTATCGAACACAAGAAACTAATCCTGGCAGCTTGCGTTCTTTCTTTGGCTTTTTTTGTCATTATATTTTTTAGAATCAGTTTCCAGATCTAGCATTTATGACACAGTTTTCCCAAAATTTGCTTGCCACTGTGCAACACAGTTTTTGCAGGTATTTTTACAGTGCTTGAGCAGAGTTGGAGGTGAGTGCTCGAGCTGCACTGATTTAGACTGGAGTGAGGCGTGGACTTCAAAGATCTGCATATTCCAAAGAATCAAGTTACACCAAAATCATATTAAAGCAGGCAAGGATTATTTTCATAGGAAAACAGCTTCTAAATATGTAACTTTGAAACACAGACATTTTTTTTCAGGGTTTAATCAACGAGGAGAGAATGACTTTATATCGACTTTAAAGAAAATCTTTATTGAAGGTGCTTTTTGCTTTTTGTCACTGTATTTGGCTGGAATGTCATTTTTATGACTTACAGATCAGTAAAAATATTTTCCAACTGAAAACAATCACAACACATTAGGAAAAGATACAGTACAGCAGCTAATGTTGTGTGTTGCACAATGTCCTTGTCATGGTAGCGACCTCAAGCCAAAGGATTGCAGATTTAACCCTTGTAACAGCAAAGACCTTGTGATCCATTAACCCTTCTATTATCTTTAAGGTCAATTTCACCCTATTCAATGTTTAACATCTCTAAATAAGTCATTGACTGAATTTTTTCAGTTTTATTTAAAGGGCCATTTAGACATAAACTTGGGTAACAATTTTCATTATGATATTTTCTGGAGGTTCAAATTGCTGGGGTCAAATTGAACCCAAGGATACAAGATGTTAGTAAATTTAAAGGTAATAGGAGGGTTAGTGCCAGGTGAAGCGCCTTTGAGCAAGAAATTTATTTCCCACTTGCTCACTTACTGTATTAGAACTTATGCTGGATTACGGAATGAATTTACCGCCTAATTATCATGTCACTGGCTGTTGAGCTGTGTTTGTTGTGTCCTCTGTCTTTGTAATAGATGGTTTAATTAAAGCCTCTCTCTCCAGGATATAGATGAGAATTTATTGACAGTCCCTTGACTGTGCTGTTATTGCTCTTATTACATCATGACTGTGGGTGTTGTTTTTTCCACTTTGTGCTCTCGTTGGGTGACGGATGACCTCTCTCTGCACTGCTTGTAGGGAAACTGTAGCCAATAGTGCCCAGAATGCTAGGTATGTATGACAAAAAATCATAAAGAGGGAATGTGTTTCATATTGAATGTGTGTCTGTTTCACATGTTGTGTGTGGAAATGAGCTTAGATAGACAGAGAAGCCAATAGTTTAGAGCAAGAGCCTGCTCTATAAAGAAGAATTGGCTTTGAGTGAGATGAATCTTGAGTGGTTTTGTCATTTGTCTGCCACTTCATGCTCTCATGACAGCGTTTCTGATTATTAGTCCTCACAGAACTGAAAATGCAGAGGCCAACCTCCCAGAGAGCCAGGAGTTCTTATCAGGCGCAGAGGACAAGAAGACGACGCGCTTTACAGACGTGAGTTCACACACGAGTCAGATGCATCATGATTAACAGCAATATGCTAGCAGCAGATTCAACACACCTTCTTCTCTGTCTTTCTTTGGTTGTAGTTTGAAGGAAAAACATCATTCGGGATGTCTGTCTTCAACCTGGGCAATGCAATCATGGGAAGCGGAATTCTCGGACTTGCCTACGCTATGGCCAACACGGGGGTCGTCCTTTTTTTGTAAGTTGCTCGCATGCATCTGATATGATCAAATCTGAGAGACGAGAAGCACTGAAGCTGAAATACAGCTCACAGATGCCTGATTCATTTTTGTTCCCTCCAAGGTCTTACCAGTGGAGATCTGCGTCACACATAAATGGCACCTAATTGCATTGTAATTTACTTGTAATAACCCAGCAGCAGAGCCTGTTGGTGACACAGAAACAGATGACTCGGGGCGGATTTGTTTGCTAAATAATGACCCAAATTAATAGCGTGCTGGAAATCATTTACTTGTGCTATAAACATACGCAATTGCAATCAAAGACGCAGAAAATAGCCACATGGTTTTTGTGTGTTTTGGTTCTCTACCTGTGGGTACAGTAAATATGAGCGACTTAACATTTCAAGTCTCCACGGCAGCGTCGTCTGTCAGGTTGGTGATGTCACAGTCGACTGCAGCTGGGTTTGTTCTCTCCTATTTACATGCACTCGAGGTCTTTTGACCTTTTCAGCAACAGAGAGCTCTCATACTATGCTAGCACCAATTTATTCATTGGGGGTGTAGGTTTTTTTTATGGTATTTGTGCCAACCACAAAAGAAATCCTTTTTTTAGCAAATTGCTTGATTTGAAGAAATTCTTAACCTTTTACTGGCATTTTATTGTTGTTGTGCTGGCATCGTCATCAAGAGTTTGGTCAACCTCTGTCTAATCGTGTGTAAACCTCCAGCCATTAAGGGCATGTCTAGTCTAGATTTAACATGATTTGATCCTCCATAGACATGTTGCTTGTCTGGGGTGTATTGTGCCTCCTTTTTTTTCTAAAACTACAGCATTAAAAAAAAGAAAAGTGATATGGTATTTGGCTAACAAGCTGTCAAAGCTTTACATGCTCATTTAGGTCTTACCATGCATATGTCACGATACACTGTGAAGAAAATCTGTTAGAAAAAAAAACAAATGTAAAAATAGGGGGCAGGAGTTTCAGAAATGTATTTTATTTTTTTAAAGGGTAAAAATAATGGCAAATATTTTTTAAAGTGCTTGTAGTTTTTATGGTAATCCCCCCACAACAAAACAGATTCTAAAGAGGTACATAATTTACACATTTAAAAAGTTATTTACCATTTTGTGACCCTTAGTATGCATAGTTCTTCTCTCAGATAAACAGCAAATATAGTTAAACACATTAAAGACAGTGTCATTTAAAAAATAAAATAAAATAACTTTTTAAAAAAAATATATTTTTTGGGCTTTTTGCCCTTATTTAGAGCAGTAGAGATAGACAGGAAGAGGGGGAGAAGAATGGGGAGAGACCTGCAGCAAAGGGTCGTGAGCAGGAGTCGAACCCACAACCACTGCATCGGGGAGCTAAGGCCCCTTTTCATGGGTCACCCGCTCAACTAGGTGAGCTATAGGGGCACCGACAGTGTCATTTTAAATTCTGTAAAAGAGCAAATTACCTTTTATAAAAATGAAATTAATACTTTTAAATAATGTGATTGTATTGTGATTTTACCAGGTATTATCTGTAATCTAACAAAATAGGAAAAAAATCAAAAACTTACAGTTGAAAATGTTAAAAAATGTTTATTTTTTTATTTTTTTTTTACAGCGTAAGGCTACTAAATAGTCCAATATTAATCACAAGTACATTTTTAACATCCCACAACTAAATAAACACAATTGACTGTCATATTGACATTTAAAATGCCCTGCTCTTAGAAAACATAAAAAACATGAAGTCACTTGCTTTGGGTAAATCTGCTATTAGAAAAACAGTTTTCAGCCAGTGAAGGGTTTTATGTATAGCTTCATGTACATTTTAAACTTACCTAAAATCTTACTTTGATGCAAAGATTTGCACATCAGCAGGAATGTAGCCCACCATGGAAGTAAAAGCTGCATATTAAACATGAAAGTGCAATAAAAACATTCTGTCCTTAAAATCAAATAATAACTGTGATCTCAATATTGATAAACATAACCACGACTAGGGTTTTTGCCATAACGATGCAGTCTGGTTACTGCTTGTACATTTCCTCTTTGCTCATGAGGTTTCCAGCTGTGAGGCTGATCTGCTTTGTTGCGCCCTTCTCAGAAATAATCAGTCTTGTGTCTCTAGAGAGAAATGTCGCTCGATAGCACCAGCAGCATCAACACTTTTACTCGTCTCCTTGTCTTCGTGGTGCTGTTTTGACACTTCTGTCTGATGGTGCGAGGCTGTGAGGTGGATGGTGCTGAAGCTGGCTGAGGTCAGCATTTTACTTGTGAAAGATCAGAGGGCCCTGTTGTGAACCCCCCAGTGCCCAGAGTGACAGCTTATTTAACTGACCGTTCAAAACACGACATCGGTGCAGATTTCCAGTGAGAGGTGAAGTGATGGATTGGATAGTTGTATAGCTCCTGGCTTGTTTGAAGTGGATTTGTAGATTAAAATTAGATGTTCTCTCCTGTTGGTTGATAAAATAATTTCAAAACAACTTCCAACAACAGAGAAGATTATTTATGTCAGCATTACTGTGAAATGTTGAAATATATGGTAGCATTCAGTAGCTACCACCATCCCAAAATGTTATTCAAGGACATTCCTTCTCCGAGGCGGTCATGTCTGTAGGATTTTGCCTCGTGGTTAGATAAAGCTCCTTATTTTGATCTGACTTGTGTGACTGTGGTTTTTTTTTTCAGGCTGACTGCCGTCTGGACTGGCTGAACCCTGTGTCACCAAACCACAGTGTCTTTGACACTTGGCTGGACAGGAGCTGAAATTAACTCTGTAGCCGATTAAGCTATGTCTCACTCCAATGTGTACACATAATCGCCTGCAAATTGATAGTACGTGACTAAATGCAGCAGATAGCGTGCATTTATCCATCCTGTGTGAGATGAAAGGCCGTGTCTTTGTGTGCATATCTGCGTGATCTTGTATCAAACAATAGAGTAGCAGCTGGGAGACACAGGCAGGGTCAGTGACATATTTGGCAAAGGAATACTGGCAATTTCACCATGTTCCACATCGAACTGCAAGCTTGTGATCGCCTCAAAATACACATTTCATCTTTTCGCCAGTGTTCCTCTCTTAATGGGGACACAAGACCAAAGACGGAGTCAGACAGTTTGCTCAAACAAGAGGAGGAAAGCAAAGAAAACACACCAATCTGCCACCACTTTAAAATCATGGCCAAGGTGAAGTGAATAACATGGATCATGTCAACGCAGTGCAGTTTTCTGTTGGATCCTGGCATCCATGTGGATGTTACACTGACATGTACCATGCACCCTGGCGTTGACCTGGTCTCCAAACTCCCCAGATCTCAATCCGATTTAGCATCTGCGGGATGCTTTAGCCTGATCTATGAAGGTTCCACCCCGCCACCCACAGGACCTCAATGATCCACTGCCAACATCCTGGTGCCAGACACCAAAGCACACCCGCAGAGGTCCTGTTTCCATGCCCCGACAGGTCAAAGCTGTTTTGGCAACACAAACCTACATAATATTTGGCAGGTGGTTTTACTGATGTGGCTGTTTGGTGTAAATGTCACCTGTAGAAATGGCTCACCTGCACCAGATGTCTACTGTAAAATAAACCTTAAAGTATGATCAAGTCTTTTACGTGTCTGCCTCCATGTGCACACTGGTGTGAGGAAACATGCATCAGTTATTTATGCCGATAGCTAACACAGTATAAGTAAATGGTCCATAATCACTGCATAAAGCTTCTTTGAACTTTTGTTAAGGTTCTGCAAATCGCTTTATAGTGTACTTTTCATTCATCCTTTCATACAAAGACTCCTACTTTAATGGCTACAATGGAAGGTGCTAAGGACACTTTGGCAAGTACCTTGTGATTCCTGCTCAACCCGCTCTACCACCTGAGCCAAGCATTGCAGATTATTGTTAGAGATTAATTGAACAATAGGCAGGTTTATGTGAGTACATCTCTTACCCAATCCAATTTGAAGTTGCCAAACTTGCAGTTTTCAGTCTATACTGAGGACAGAGGTGAAGTCAAGGCAGTTCTCATTGAATGTCGATAACTGAATGTATTGAGTGCATGCTTGGGAATGCCCTTTGTTTCTGTTTCCTCTGGTTCATATCATTTTTGTTGGCGGGTGCGGAGGCTTCAGCAGGTCAGAGGCCCTGGTCTGGGAAGGAATGCAGCGGGGTGGAAAGCTACGAGCGCTAGAATTACAGTGACCCAAGTGTGTCAGTCTGTCTGACTATCAGCAGATCTGTCCTCCCACTGCCACTTGACTGACTAAATCCTTGCCCGCAAGTCAGTCAGCCCAGCATTCTTCCACGAAAAAAAAAGCCAAACAAACAACAACAACAACAAAAAAAAGACCTGTTTGCTGGCCAAGAGTTGAAGTCGAGGTGAAAGACGAGCTGCCTGGCCTTTGCAAAAGGAGAGAGGAATGGAGAGAGTGTGTATGAGAGAGAAAGTTAATGTTGCCAACAGTAACAACAAAAGAGAAAACAGTAAATAGTTGGAATGAGGTGGACTGGGTCAGGCAAAGTCAGTAGATCAGGGGCCCATTCATGAAGCTGCGTCCTGCCAAGGATTCGTCCCCAGAGAGAAAATTCTTAAGAGAATTCTTAAAATTGTGATGTTTCTTCACATTTTCTCAAAAATACAGAAAAATAACATCAAAATAGGAGAATATTTCATAGAAAGCACTGCATCTGCTCAAATGCAGGCACATCTATCTCTGAAGACTGCACAAATATGCCAATACTATATTTTTGCTGTTTGATGTGTATCTGAAGGAGATTTTTGGCTAAGCTAGGACCTCTAACAGAGCATTTTTAGAATATTTGTCTGTGTAGCCTCACATTTTCTAGCTTAGACACCACAGACGGTTGGTTTAAAAAATCCCACTCTCACACATCATGATTTTTAAGGAGAGCGACAGTGGAATAGGACTTTGGAGCAGATTAAGAATTATTCCAGCAACCAAACAGAAGACTCTCATTATAAGATAGAAAAGATAGAAACTCATCAGCATAATGCATGATGCGGTGCTACATGTAAAAATGGAGCATGTGAGTCAGTGGAGAGAAAATCATTACGAGTTCCTCTTGAAGAAATAACAGAAAATGAAAGGAATTACTTGCTGCGACTGAAGTGGGTTATTCCACCGCTGAGGAACAAAGAGAAAGATGATTAGTGTTTACAAAAGATTTTCCTCATTCTGTCAGCCTCGGTATTGCATTGTGTTGTTTTTAAACAGTCCATCTGGTGTGTGTGTGTGTGTGTGTGTGTGTGTGGTTGTGACGGAGGGCAGAGGGGCTGACGGGGCAGCCTCCCTCTGGATCAGCTGGAGTAACAATCTGTGTAAAGTGGAGCCGCAGGGGCTCTGGTTTATATACCGGTATCCAGAAAATGTATGTCTGTGCTGCAGCTGGATAAACAGCCTGCAGGGTAACATACAGTGTAACAATGTACCAGAAAACCACCAAAAAATGAGAACATTCTGTATGATTTTAGTGATTAAATGCGTTTTTTTTCCTGTCATATTTTTTCAGGTTACTCCTCACAGTGGTCGCAGGGCTTTCATCATATTCCATCCATTTGCTGCTAAAGTGTTCTGGTATTGTAGGTATGTATGTTGTTATACAATCTTCTGCTAAGTAAGCATCAACCGTCAGTATCACATGATGACAATGTGTGAACCTCCAGCACTCTCTGACCTGCTGCACATCACTTTATCATTGTTAAGCCTAATTAGATACATCACTTTAGTGTGGATTTAACACGTGGGTAATATTCTGTTGTCTGCTGGTTCTCGTGGCTCAGGTATCCGTGCGTACGAGCAGCTCGGCTACAGGGCCTTCGGGACCCCGGGGAAGATGGCGGCGGGTATCGCCATCACGCTGCAGAACATTGGAGGTGAGATCACCCACTGCCATCTGTCGTCACGCTTACACAGGCTCATGTTTTTAAAAATGACTTCTGACGTTTCTGGGGTAACGCTCGTAGTAGTGTAGGATTTGTTGCTTGGGATTAATGCGTGCTCTGTGTGTGTTTATATGACGCATCTTACCACTAACATACTGTGTGTATGTGACTTCCTTCCACAGCCATGTCCAGTTACCTCTACATAGTCAAGTATGAGTTTCCTTTGGTCATCCAGGCGTTTCTGAAGGTGGACAAGCCTGCAGGGTGAGTGGATAACATGACAAAGATTATTTATTTACACTGTAGCAACATGAATGAGTAAAAAGTAGATGCTAACCTACATGTTTTCCTTTCCTTGCAACACATGTCCTGTATTGTTAAAAAGACAACAATTGAAAAAAGTAGAAGAAATGTACTTTTTTGTTTGAAGAGCTTGTTAAACCTCTATAGCTTGTGCTGTTAAGTGTCATGGTGCAATATAGCAAGTGTTATTTACGTTCAAAACAAAAGGCAAGTTGATCATTTTCGAAGTTAGGAGTATGTGTTTTGAATGAAATTATTCAAATTGAAATGTTTCATGAAATAAAACCCACTTTACCCACCTTTTCTTACAATTTCCACAACATTTCAAGATAGCAGAATGGTGCTTTACTATACATGACAGGTCGATCCATGCACTATAAAGGCAATGAGTCTGTGTTACAGCATTTGACAGAAATGTATGTTTTTTTTGTTATTTTGGACCATGTGACAAACAAATTATGCTTGAGTAAAATGAAACCACAATCATTGAAACTGGTTGAATTTTGAAAAAAGATGTTCATTCTTGTCACTTTGTTTGCCGATGATGATTTTTCTTTGCCATTTGCTAAAACCAAAGTCCCTTTTCGGCAAGTCTCACCAATGAGAACTGCTATTTCAATGCTGAGTGTGACATAAAAAATGCACGTTTATTATCAACAGCCAAATCAGATTGAAATGTTGCTTTAAAAGTTTGATGACTTTGCCCCATAAGGTTTCAAAATAATTTTTCCACAACACATGATCATAATTTCATGACTCTGCGTTTGAATCCGTGCAACAAAACATTTTCCTGGTTCAGCTGTTATAAAGCAGACAGTTGGCTCTTTGAAGGAGAGATGTCATACAGCCGCCATATTTGTTATATTCTCCCATAGAGTCCTATTCAGGATTCTTTAGGTGTCAAATCTCTGCCTTTAACGTCTCTGCTAAAACCTCTTATAGGGACATGAGTAAACAAAAAAATATGCTTCAGTGTGACCTTTGTAGACCTTACCACACCTCCTACAGCTGAATAGAGTAATCTACTTATGCTACAGAGAGCAGTGCGATATACAATTACTGCTCAGCAGGACTTAGTGCGTCATCCTTAGGAGAGTCCTGCCGAGCTGTGCCAGTCGCTGGGCCCCGGCACTGCTCGGCAGATTTGCTCAGCAGCTGGCATGAAAACAGCTGTGATAGTGACCCCAGCGAAGGAGAGCAGCTCAGCCACGGAGAGCACTCACATGAAAACACAGCGAGACTCCACAGCTGAAAACGTAAACCATGGGATATCACTGGCCGGTGCAGGTGGCCTTGGAAACAAACAACACTCACTTTCTTGGATGGGATTTCAAATGTGATCTTACCCCTTCGACCCTTGGCCCAGTTAGAGCCTCTCCTCACCTACTTTTTGTGTCTGAGAGAAGCGGGTGTGGAGGAGGGAAGGAGTTGTGTGCTCAGATACAGAACCTTGCATTAAATGGGAAAGCGTTTCATGGAAATTTCGAATTATTTCCCTCTAATTATAACAAAGCTAATCTTAGAAACCAGTGCATGTACTGTGCTGGTTTCAGCCTATAGGGAGGAGAATGTAGACCACCATGGCCACCTCGGTTCCTCATATATGTGTAGATTGATGTGTCCTAGTACATACAGTCACATAGAAGAGATGTGCTGTGACAACATGCCCACATTGTGTTCTGGTGTCAGCTCTGTTTTCTCTGTGTAACAGTGTCGGTGCTGTGGGCCCTGGTCAACAATCACTGTTTATCTGAAATGACAGACTAGATTGTCCCAGTGGCATTCATCCTGTCAGTGGGTGTGCGTTTGTATTGCTAAACTGTACGGGGGGTGGGAAAAATAACAGGGACACCTCACAATCCCATGCAATCGAACACAATAACTGCATCATTATTATTATGTGATATAATATAACTGACCTTAATAATAGAGCCTATAATTACACATTTCAACGAATTACAGCTTGTAGTGTTAAGTTGATGTTAAATTCGTCTACATATTATGTTTCAGTTAAGTAAAGGATAAATGTAATCTTCTAGTCATCTTTGCGGTTAAAAAAAAAAAAAGCTCAATTATTTTTAGATTTTAAAAAGCATTCTAAAAACAGATGACAAATCATTAGTAATACAAAAACTCTAAAAATTAAAAATCTAACTAGAATAATATCATTTGTGGAGGCTGTTTTATTTTTACCACTTTTTCTGTGCCCTCTGCACAGTGTGTAAGTTAAACTCTGTGCCACGGCGTCAACAAATGCTAAATATTTTAACCTTCACAGAGATACATTTTGTCGTCTCGTATGTACAGCGGTCCTGTTGTTCTGTCCACCCTCTGCACATGTAAACACATGAGTGTGTGCCTATTTGTGTCTCTGGATGTAGGCAGTTATTTTTTATTTATTTATTTTTTTAGCCAATGTGACCCTGGTCAGCTCACATGCACAATTAATGAACACCTGAGGTCTGTGTCTCGGTGTTACGTGTTCAACCAGTCAGCTTATCAGCGAGCTCCTGGTATGTCAGAGTGCTACATGTGTACAAAGGCTCTGATAGGGATTATTTGAGTTTGTGCATCTGTGTGTTTCTATGTGTTTAGGGAAAATACTGTGTTTTTTTGTCTTGTTTTTTTTGTATGTGGGTGAGTGTATCAGTGAGAGATTGTGTCCATGGGCCAGATGGCCACAGTGCAGGATGACAACAGGATAGACGAGCCTCTTTTTTTCTTTTTTTTTTTTTTTAGATGAGTATGCAACAGATGTTGCATCAACCTCTCCCACCTGACAGAAGACAAGAAATGAATCACCCCTACAGTTTGATTCTAAAAATAACTTGCAGAAGTTTCTTTCCTAGACAAAGCTGTGCACGTGACGGTAACATGTGGTTGTCAGTGGAGGCTGATGGTCGTATGCTGGTCTGACCTTCTCATCGTCTCATACTAATCTCTTTCATTAGGCACAATGCTGTTTTTTTTGTTTTGTTTTTTTTGGCACTGGAATGTAAACACACTGCCGTTGCACAACATTTGATCAAACACAAGGTTTTGCATATTCCATTTTTGCAGTAAGGCATTGGAGACCATGTCACTGTAATATACTAGTATACAAACACAAGAACTGGGGACTAATGAATTAAATAATAAAAACGTATTATGTATGCTATTATGTAAAGTAACTACATTTCTGCAAAAGAAGAATATGGTTTTGATGATTAGGTGATAATCTGAGAGTAAGAAAAGTTGTCACTCGTAAGAGATATTGTCATACTGTATGATCACTGTATTATCGTTTTGGTGTGGCTCCTGCCCACATCTATGATCTGCTAACTCCCTATGAACCTGATCACTGCTTGAGATCCTCTGGGAGGGTTCTAATTATGGTTCTTCCATCTCTAATTGTCACCAAAGGTAACAGCCTTTGCTGTCTGGGTCCCTCAGCTCTGCAACTCCCTGTAATTAAAACTCACATTTATCATATATCTTTTCTTAACTGATGATACTTGTTGGAATTGTTTAAATGATTTTATTTTGTTAATGTGTTAATTTCTGGTTGTTATTTTCTTTTCTTTTATGTTGTTTCTTTTATTTAAAATATATATATATTACTTTAATCCTAATTTAATTTAAAACTTGAAATCAACATGCACCAAATTTTTCTAAATGTATGCAGGGCTCACCAACATTTGGAAACATACAATACATGCTACATACAGTATATATTATTTGCTACTTTTTTTTCCATACACATCTCCTATTTGCTCTGTGTAAGCACGTCCTCAGTTCAATCAAATTCCTTGTTACTATGACTATCGGCTACAACTAAGTCAGTAAGGGCTTTGCTGTTGCACTGAGGAGAGCAGAATTTTTTGTTTTCTTTCCAGATTCTGGTTATGGCAAACTGTTTGTTTTTGGCTATTTTTTATATAAGGCACATAGAATAAAGTGATTTTGCTGAAATTTTTTAGCTTGAATCTGGTTGTTTTATTAGATGGAACCAAAGGACCCGCATGAGTAGGTCAAAAACTGTATTTTGTAACTTTTTTCTCAACGTTTTTTCCATTTAAATAAAGTTATTATTGGTATTACTTTAATAACTCTGATTGTATTAGGCTATTGTGGGCAGTGTTGCAAATCAACAGGGAGGACGGATTCATGGCAATGTTGGACTGACTCATTTTTTTGCATCTATGTGATTTGTCAACTGTTTCATTTGTAGTAGTAAAATTCAATTATTTGGTCAGTCAGTTTTACAAGATTTACATTCTCCAGTTCAGTACAAGCAGCAGTACCAGTTCTCCTAAACTTGCTATTGTGCTGCTTTGTTCCCTGTTTGTATGCGGGTACACGGGAAGCAAAAACTGCCTTTGTTGATAAGGTACACTAACAGTGAGGCATTTTTTTCACTGGAGAAACTCTCCATGTTAAATGCAGTTCATGAAAATGTCCCATGGCTAGTGGAGGCATTTCTCCTCATGTTCCTGTCAAAACGCAGACTTTCAGATTTGTGCTGTAGAGCATCATCTGTGTTGATGGTGACTGCAGTTGCTTTTTCTTTTAACCCTCTGAATCCCAAAATCCACTGGCAGGTTCAAGAGACATGTTGTCTTTAAAACAAGCTGACCAGAATGACATGCATTTATCAGAGCAGAGATGACATCGTGTTGTCAGGAAAATGAACTGATTATTTGTCTCATTTAAAAAATTGCCAAAAATAAACTGTTTGCTCTCGCTAGATTCTCTAAAATGTAAAAAAAATTGTAATCTGTGTTGCAACTGTTAAGTTGTTCGTGACTAATCTGCGACCAACACTCATAAAACAAAAAATCAGGGGCTTTTTGGCTGAACTGAGCTGAACTGCAGGCTACGTTTACACAGAGCACAAAGGAAACAGGTATGGAGACAAAATAAAAATGAAGCATTAAAACATATATAGTATGCAGAGGTGCTATTGTTTATTCTTTTTCATTATTTATGATTGTAGCTTTGTTATACTGCACAGAAGACATTTCTAGCCATGGTTGTGCTGTTTCCATAGAGGTGCAGGACTATATATTGCTGTGAAAAATGGGTCCACAGTGACTTTAAAAAAAAAAAAAGCGACAGGAGTGAAAAGCGCCCAGAAATTCCTCAGGGTTCAGAGGGTTAGAAGAAAGACCAACCTCTGCCAACTACGAGCCAATAATGACAACAGCACATGGCAAGTAACTAATAAAATTGTAGTGGAGCAACAGGCAATCAGTCAGACGTGGTGGTTAATTTGCGTTGTCAGACTTTGGACATGTGTGTTGTTGTTTTCCCACTCTAGTGACACTTGTGAGAATGGACTATTCCCAAAGAGCAAAGGCCTCTTTAAACATCATTTAAACATCATTTTTATCCAGCCACTGAGGTTAGATGGCAGAATAATGATGAGCAATATCTGTTTTTTAAGTCATAAATTTATTTAGCATCAACAAAACTATGATTTTTATGTTACTTCTTCTTGTGTGTGATGTTACCTCCCCCTCAAAACATTCCTATAAACAATACTGAGGACAGGACTTTTGCGTCTTAGCTACAGCCACAGTTGTTAGTGCCATGGGCAGCAAAGAAGCTTACATTTTCCACTCTAAATATTTGATCTTGTGCCACTTGAGCTTGAATTGTGTTCCTTTCTTTTCATGTATAAATATGACTACTTGGCATAGTTGTGGCGATATAAAATCAGCCCTTTTCTACCACATAAGCTTTATTCTTGTGCGCCTCAGTTTCCAGCTCACTTCTCTCCTTCATCTACTCGATCAATATGTGACACGGTGCAAATGCTTAGCAGAAGTGAGATTGAAAGGAGTGTTTAAGCCGAGTAATTTCAAATCAATACCTTTAATTATCTGTGTCTTTCTGTCTCCCTGCAGTGAATGGTTCATGAATGGAAACTACCTTGTGATCATTGTATCCGTCGCAGTTATATTACCGCTGGCTCTCATGAAACAGCTGGGTGAGTGTGGACTATCATGACCTTCCTACGGCAGGAGACCCATTTCATCTTTTCTCCGGTCTGAGGGGTCACAGGGGCTACAATTATAGAATATTATTTAACATTAGCCCAGATAAGCTGCATGGTTATATAAGACCAAAATAGGGCTGTTTCATCACACCCTCAGAGTGTGGTGAATAAGGAGGTGTCATTATACTCCTAATGAATTCAACTTTCCATTTTAGGAGGAAGAATGTGTTATTTCTTCTGTCAAAAATGATTTGAGTTACTTGTTCCGCTTTAGCAAAATTCAGCAATCCTTTGCATTGAGAGACTCTGAACTCTACAGAAGGGATGAACACAGTTCTACCAAAACATATCTCCTCATTTGGGGTCTTGATGATGGTGCTGTCTACATGTCAGTCTAAATTAATTCCGTTCAGTTGGACTGAGATCTGGTGACATCTGATTCACATCATTTTCATCGAACCAAACTTATGGATGGAAGCGCTGTTTACTCAATGTTTACTCAAAGGATAAAGATAATCCATCAAACAACTTGGGAGTGATCTGCAGTGACTCTTCCCTCTAAGGCAGGGGTCGGCAACCCGCGGCC
>NW_007578059.1:381980-384924 GCF_000690725.1 Stegastes partitus | reverse complement strand
AACAGGAGTCCATCCATCCATCCATCCATCCATCCATCACACTGCTTAATCCTCACTAGGGTCGCGGGGGGGCTGGAGCCTATCCCAGAGACAGACAACCAAGCACACTCACATTTACACCTACGGACAATTTAGAATCACCAATTAACCTCAACATGTTTTTGGACCTTGTGGGAGGAAGCTGGAGAATCCAGAGAGAACCCACGCTGCACGGGGAGAACATGCAAACTTCATGCAGAAAGAAAGAAAAGAACAATCCCGGGTGTCCTCACCGGGATGCAAACCGTCAACCTTCTTGCTGCGAGGCAGTGGTGCTAACCACTGCGGCACCTTGCAGCCCTAACAGGAGTTCACTTATTTTAAACATAGTAACTCTCTGTTGCTCTTCTGACACATGTTTCACAAGGCTGATGGCATGTCATGCATGCATGAGAGAGCAAAAAACAAAAATAAACGAAAAGAAGGACAAAAGCAGGGGAAGCGAGTTTGGAAATGAGAAAAAGAAGGCGTGCTGGCTGACCTCTTATAAGAAGTCTGTCTCCTGCCCAAACACCAAGAACAACAGAGCCAGGCGGTGCAGTCTCTAGTAATGAGCTCCCCAGCACATTAAGTCACTTTAATCCACCGCAACGTTTGAAGAACATACAGCAGAAAGTACATTTTGACAACAGAATACTATCCTACCTCACTAATGATTACTCAGAGATGGGAGATGTTACATATACAATGTCTTAAATCATTCTTGTATCATTCTGACTGAATAATCTGAGATGAAAGAAATGCTAATGAAGTGTTTGTGTTTTTAGGATACCTGGGGTACACTAGTGGCTTCTCACTGAGCTGCATGGTTTTCTTCCTCATCTCTGTAAGTTCTCTGATCCTGGCATACATACGTGTGAAAAGTAGACATTGCATTTTTACTTCCTCTTGTTTCTTGTCTGTTGGCAGACATCATTTTCAGATGCACTGGGACCCTCCCACCACCTCTTTAGTATTCCCTCCTCTATCTACTCATAGCCATGGACTAATGTTTGCATGCTGCAGTCCCAGGCTGTATTGGTTCCCTGTTTTTCTCTGACCCAGTTTTGGCTGTGTGAGCTGTAATCCACTCATTGCGCTCTCTCTCTCTCTCTCTCTCTCTCTTTCTCTCTTTCTCTCTCTGTCTCTCTCTCTCTTTTTCTGGCTCACTCAGTGACATATTTTCTGCCTGTCTGTATTTGGTATTAACTGTGCCCTGCAGGCCTTTGTTTCTGCCTAACACCTCTCGTCTCTGCACTCTACAGGTCATCTACAAGAAGTTCAATATCCCTTGCCCATTCGTGGACTTTGCGATTAACAGCACTGCCAGTGTGATGAACGTCACAGACCCTGGTGGGGAGGACAATCCTGCCTGCATCCCCAAAATGGCCAACCTCAACTCACAAGTAGGTTTACGCATGTCACTCACTCTGAAGCTGCAAATGCACTTCCACTGCAATGGCCTCTGACAGTCCCCCACTTATGTCATAGTCATCCTCAGCATGTTGCCACTGCACAATCCAAGCATGGAAATCTGTGTTTGAAGCACTCAGTTGCACTGAAGAAGAGATTGGGACCTTTATCAAGCTGGTAATGGTAGACAATACTCTGTGATTGATGCCAGCCTCAGCGATGGACAGAGACCCTTGAGCTGTCTGAAGAGGTGTAAAAACTGATTTGGCATTCGGATTCTTACATTTAGATCATTAAGTTTGCCCTCTGTGGGCTAAAGAGGCAGTAAATAAGTGAAATGGGAAAGGCCTGACATTTTTCTGACTACTCCTTTTTTACACACAGTACATACCTTCACAGCAGAATGGCCTTAAAAAACCCTCAGTAACAGCTGGATGAACGTGATTGTAGTGTTACATAACTTAACACTCTTGGCACGGTTTTACTTCCCAGAAAATTAGCAAATACAGACAGGTTTTTATTAAATCCTATCAAGTTTTTATTAGCACCCCTCAAAGATGTATGAGACTTTCCTCACCCAGGCTAGTAGGAGCGATCCCTGCTGCTTAGCAGCTTACAAGTAAGGCATTCTTAAATAGGCTAAAGCTGGTCCGCAGCCAAGCCCAAGTTAATCACAGGGAAACAATTAGCTCTCTGTGATGTGTCTGAGGGAGCAATGGGCAGTAAAGCGCGAGGTTGGTGGTAAGACGTCTGGGATGGCGCTGCTGTATCTATGGTGACCTGTTGGGGTTCATTTTCAGACGGCCTACACCATCCCCATCCTGGCGTTCGCCTTTGTGTGCCACCCCGAGGTCCTCCCCATCTACACAGAGCTGCGCAAGTATGTTCTTATGATGGAAAACTCCTGCTAAGTTTGTGTTGGATAAGAAACCAGTTGCATAAGGAAGAGGAAAGCTACTGTGTCTGCTTTGTGCTTGGCTGATCATAAACTATTCACATGCACTGCTTTCACTTTTCTTTTTGAAATTGTTGGCACTGCTTCTATGGTGTAGCATGTTGTTAGTTTAAATGTACCGTCCGGCTTTGAACCAGTTTTGCTTGTTCTCCTAAAAATAATCCTAATGTGCTATTAGTTCTTTGCATATTTCTACCATGTAAGTAGGCCCAGAGCAGAAGATGGTGTCTAACTGTAACTGGGCTAAATTCTTTCTGTGTGGACACAGTGCAGTAATTTGACATTGGGTGCACTGATGTTGTATGTCTGTCTGTGTGTGTATATGTGTGTGTGTGTGTGACATCACATGGCAATATTTTCTGATTTCAGTGCCACCAAGAAAAAGATGCAGCATGTGGCCAACATCTCCATTGCAGTTATGTACGGCATGTACTTCCTGGCTGCTCTTTTTGGATACCTAACTTTCTATGGTGAGGCCTAGTCCTCCTCACACTGCAGAATATTCTATCTATCTATCTATCTATCTATCTATCTATCTATCTATCTATCTATCTATCT
>NW_007578059.1:371631-381865 GCF_000690725.1 Stegastes partitus | reverse complement strand
TCTATCTATCTCACCTGCCTCATTTTGCTTAATTTCTTTATTCATGCTTTCAAGTTAATTGTTGTTAGTGTTGTATTCTGGATCATTAAACACAAAAATTCTGTGGGGCTGGAAAGCATCATGGTTTATTTATGCCTTCTAGTGGTCATACTGTAAATCTAAATAATTGCATATTATAAATTAGTCATTTTAGCTACAGAATGATATACTTTAATTGACAAATACATTATTTCTATACTCGTATATTATATGAGTACATAGACATGCAAACTTTTGTAGTTGGTTTTTGGGGAGTGTTGTTTCTTCCTATTGGCTCATTATCCTCAGACTCGCCCTTTTTTTTCCCTGTTTTCATCTCCTCCAGGTGAAGTGGAGGCGGAGCTGCTCCACACCTACAGCCGCATCGATCCGTACGACACTCTGATTTTGTGTGTGCGTGTGGCCGTGCTCACTGCCGTCACACTCACTGTACCGATCGTACTCTTTCCTGTAAGTACAAGGAACTCACAATTTACATACCAGATCCCCCAAATAGTGCGTCTGTGGTGTTTTGAAACACAGTGAAGCAATGAAAATCTTTTTTTTTTTTTTTTTGTTCTGACCAGGTACGAAGAGCGATCCAGCAGATGGTGTTTCCCAACAAGACCTTCTACTGGCCTCGTCACATCGCCATCGCCTTCGTTCTGCTCACTTTCATCAACCTGCTGGTCATCTTTGCCCCCAATATCCTGGGCATCTTTGGGGTCATTGGTAGGTTGGACCAACCCTGTCACAAGGGAGGGTTTACACTGCAAAGCACCAACATTTACAGGCTCAGCTACTAGTCGAGGCACATTGTAAAAACTGAGTAGTGTTAATTGATCTCTTTATTGTAATCTATACTTTTTAACTGAATAAATAATGTAAGAATGTGACAGGAATTTCTTGTGGCGATAATCCTACAGAGAATTATCATTCCACTGGTTTATGGAAATGATGTGTGATGCTGATAGTGTGTTTCAGTTCATTGACTCTAGCTTTGGCCCACTCTCATTATTATAAAAGCGTTGTTTTTGTTCCTTTTTTCTTTGAAAAACATTAAAAAATTTACACAACCGCAGTACATTATGTGCTGAACTCCAAATAAGAGACAGACACAGTTAGCAAGCTGAGAGACCAGATACTTTATTCCCCTCAGGAGTTGGTAAACCCCAAAAGAGTCCAAAAACAAAGCTAGAAAGAGAGTGAATGTTGGTCTTATATTTGTCATGTGGCCAGAAATACAACTGCAAATGAGTTTTAATGTTGCTCCATCACTGCTGGATGTGTCAACAAGCAAATGTTTGCTGAAAAGTTACCTATTTCAGTTTAACAGAACACGATAATGTATGTTTAAAAAAAAATGTATAAGAAGCACATACATGGCCATGATTTTGTATTTACAAAGTGAACACGTTTTTTTTTTTACGTTATTACTTTTAACTGCAGTCATTTACATTTTTCACATCAAAGCTGAATATACTTGGAACAAAGTCATATTTCTTTATAAAAAAGCGAAAAATGATTACAGATGACTGAGCTTACATGGAAGAGATAAAATAAAAATGGGGGAGAGCTGCTTCACAAATGCAGATATCAAAAACAGGTACTCTTTGGATCCAAGGAAATGTAAAGAAGAGAGAGAGGTTGGACTTTTTTTTTTGCTTTGTGGTCAATAGGACAGTACTAAAAATACTAAGTATAATAATAAGTGGGCTTTTATTAAGGCTTTTCTTAAACACACAGATGCAGCTAAGACATGCAGAATGACAGACTTCCTATAAAAGTGCTCACTTACAGTTGAGATTTTTAGTGCGTTAGTAAGCAGTGGAAAGAAAATTCAAGGGAGCTGCCGGGAAAAATGAATTTGAGTCGTGAAGCTACTGAAGATTGACACTCAACTGCAGTCACAAATTGATTTTATGAAGTGTGTATGGCAGACAAGAGCCTGCCCATCACAGAGGTAACTGATTTGCACAATATCTAACATTGTCACTTATAATAATTAGGATTTTGAGAACAGCAGTAAATATGTCGAAATAGATCTTTCAAACTGTCTGCTAATTTTGCAGACTGATCGGTAGCGAAACGAATCCACCAGCCTCATCCACGCTTTAAACATAAAGTTCAAAAGCTTTGTATCATCAATATTCATTTTTGGCAGTGGAACAAATAAATATAAACAAACTTTTTTTTTCTCCCCATTTTCTGCCAACCTCCATCTCATCACCATGGCGCTGTCTGAGTAACTGCAGGACTTAATGAGAACTGAAGGGAATGAGAATTCATGGAGAGCGAGTTTCATGAATAATTTTGTGTTTTGTGCTTTCCAGGTGCCACGTCTGCCCCTTGTCTCATCTTCATCTTCCCCGCTGTCTTCTACATTCGTATTGTACCCAAAGAAGAAGAGCCACTGCGCTCTGTGCCCAAAATCCTGGTGAGCATCATCAGGATGGCAGAAAATTATTGCATATTTCTGTTGAGATGCACCACTAATTCCGAGTGGGTGCATTTGAAGAAAACTTAGAGTATAATGCTGAACAACACTGGACTGACATTTAAGTTCTCCGTTTTGGAGGTTTTATCATGGTAGGTTTTTATAAGTATCAAAAATCTACTATTAAAAAATAATAAGGAGTCGTAATATAGAAATAATAATAACACATGATATTGAAAGGCACCTTTCACAGAACTCAAGGTCACCAAACACTGAGTTGAAACAAGACGGTTAAAACAAGATAAAACATCACACAAGAGGTAGGAACAGAAATCTAAAACCCAGTAAAAGCGTCGTCTCATTGGGCTTGCAGTGGTAGGTGAGCTGAAAGAGGTGAGTTTTGAGTCCTTTTTTGAAGAGAGAGTCCAGGTTCTGCAAGTGAGGTGGTAGGGTGTTTCTGAGCCGGGGAGCAGAGCAGCTGAATGCCTTGCCCTCTATGGTGATGAGGCAGGCAGGAGGGGCTGTTAGATGAAAGGAGGAGGCGGATCTGAGGGAGTGGGATGGGGTGACGATGTGGATGAGGTCGGACAGGGATGGGGGGCAAGGTTGTGGATGGCCTTGAAGGAATACAGTAGGATTCTGAAGTTGATGTGGACGTGAGCCAGTCGAGATGCTGAAGAACAGGAGTGATGTGATTGATGGAGGGGGTTTTAGTGATGATCTGGGCAGCAGAATTCTGAACCAGTTGAAGCTTATGGAGGGATTTATGTGGGAGGCCGAAAAGAAGAGAATTGCAGGAGGTCACGAGGTTGTGAACAAGGATAGAAGTAGTATGGGGAGTGAGGGAAAACTGGAAATGTCCAAAATATGTTTGAGGTAGTTTTGTACCTTTATAGCCATTACTTACTTTATACACTAAAGAAAACTGACTGGAGTTTATTAGTGTGTTCCATCATTGTGTAGCGCAAATGCTCACAAACAGATCCAGAGAATTTTGTCCAATTTGGCGCAAACATTCACTTGTACTCAGCCTACTAAAAGGCTGAACTGACTAGATTTTGGTCAAAGGTCAGTGGGACGTTGCCAAACATGGCCGTGACTCAAGAATCCATTCATCACTAATTACAACAGAATTTCACGCAAAAGGTTAAAGGTAAACTGCGCTGGCCCCCTTGTCAGCTTTCAGTTTGTGCATCCTTAATTCCCATCCTCGACTCTTTTACTCGCGTCTTTCGCCTTCCCACCAGAGATGTGAGGAGAGAGGAGTCGAGGCAACAGGCGGCTAACGAAATGAGACATTCTTGCCTCGGAGCTGTAGTTTTACAGTGAAGTCAATAAAATATGACGTGCGGCACAGCGGCATCATCCGCTTCAACACACACCAAGGCCATGATGTATAAAAGAGGCGAGACACACAAAAGAGTACCATAAAAATCAAGAGTGATAAATAATATGATGGAGCGATATATATTCAACACACATATTTTCCATTCCTGCTCCTGACATGGTTTGCATATTGCAGTTGTGAGCCTTGCCTCTTTTATACATCACTGGTGCCAAAAGGCAAATGATACAGCGAGGATACGCCTGTGCATCCTCACCTCATAGCTTCTCCAGGAAGCCTCCTCGAAATGTAGTTTAAGAATTGAGACATCCTACAAGATGGCGTGCTAAGATCGATTTCTGGGTCACAGGCAGGAGGACGCTGGACAGAGGAGATGAGGAAGCTGAAAGTTGAGAAATGAGATGAGATTTTGATGTCTTAATGTCAGAATGAAAGAGGGATGTAAACTGTAAAATGTCTCCGTACATATCAACGTTACAGTTCTATATGAAAAGACAAATAATAATTTAAAGACAGCCTAACACAAGACTGAAAGGCAGTGTTCTGCTGCCATCTCTGTTTCACCTCTGGATGTGCAGAAATGTGCTCTGTTGCTTCTGTAATCAAACCCAAAGCTGATGTCATGATTTACAGACACAAACTGGAGTAAAATTCTTCGTAAGTGCAACAAAGGTGAGAAGTTGAACCACAGCAAAAGGGTCAGCAGAAACAAGGTTTTCAGGGGCTGTTGAATACATTTTTCTGAAATCCTTGTCAAGCACATTTATACAGAGCCCGAGAAGGGACATGGAAAAAAGAAACAAAAAAACACAGGGAGAGAGAGAAAAAAATATATAGGTGTCTTTTACAAGATCTCGCAAAACTATAGGTATATATACTTCTGGTTTTTTTTGGAAGTATGGAGAAATGACAATGGAGGACACCCACACGTACGAGAGTTTTATTGAGTTTTATTTTGAAATCGGCCTAAACTATAAAGACATTCAAGCAGTGCTTAGCAAGAGGCACGGTTTTCACATAAGCGAGAGACATCTGAAAAGTACAGAGCCCCGGAAGGGACATGGAGAAAGAAAAAAAACAGGGAGAGGAAAAAAAAAAATAGAGGTATCTTTTGCGAGCTCTCGCGTAACTTTCTCGGGATCTCGCAAAAGATACCTAAATTTTTTTTTTTTCCTCTCCCTGTTTTTTTTCTTTCTCCATGTCCCTTCCGGGGCTCATTTTTTTTTTTTCCTCTCCCTGTTTTTTTTCTTTCTCCATGTCCCTTCCGGGGCTCCGTACATTTATGTGTTTATGAAAAGAAACCGAAATTGCTTAATTCATCGCCATTGATTTTCAAAACTCTCAAATATTGATAGTTTTATACTCAAAAGTCCTGTTTCCCTCATGAGTAAAGCAACTCTGCCAAACTTGTCTGTCTACAATCAATCACATATTGTGTTTAACAATTTAATGTGGAAACATTTAACTTAATTGTCATTAAATTTGTTATAATTCCGATAATTTCTCTCTGTTTCTCTCTTTAACTTTCTTTCTCTGTTTCCCTCTCAGGCCGCCTGTTTCGCTGGGATTGGCTTCCTGTTCATGATAATGAGCCTCAGCTTTATCATCATTGACTGGACATCAGGCACCAGTAAAGCCAGCAGTGGTCACTAGACATCACCTTCCATCATGTTTTTTTTTTTTTTTTCAGGTTTTATATTGTTGATTTAGATCAGTGTTGTAATTTTACTGTTTTTACTTTGAATCATGTTTGATGTTGAAGATGCCCTATCTTTTTTTTTCTTTTTCCACTGGAGAATATTGGCCACAGAGTGTGAAGTTGAGGAAGTCTGTCTGTTCTCAAACACTCTCACTCTGATGAGGTTATGTTGTACTGTACATCCTGCCAAACAGCGACTGCAGATCCAGGCCAGTACACTTTCTTGGGAAGCTGACAGTGAATTCGATGAGAGGCCGGGCACATAAAGATCGATGGGGACACGTGGAGGCTGTGCCTTGTGAGAAGGATGTTAGAAAAATAACAGAAAAGTGACAGTGTAGAGAGCTGCTGTCTTTAAATATGGTTCTGAGCATCTGCCTCCTCTTAGTTTCCATGTTGATCTATAATCTATAAACAGCCACTTAGATTGTATTGCACAATCTGAGCCGCCTCCCTTTTAACTGTTAAATGAAATTTATTGAAAGACAGTTCTTTTATAATTGTTATGTCTATTATTATTATTATTACTATTCTAAGTTATTGGAATAACTACATTTTTTCCATTATGTGCAACAACAGAAGAACGTAAAAGCAAAAGCTACTGCACAGATGGAAGGACACGATTAAAGGAATAGTTCAGCATTTTTGGAACTACGCTTACTTGCTTTCGAGTTGAAAAGAATGACATCATGTCTGCACAGTGAAAATGTCGCTACAGCTGGTTATTTTAGCTTAGCATAAGAAGAAAAAGTTGAACTGTTCCTTTAAGGTGTGCTGCCTTTAGCTGCTCCTCCACTAACTTGTGCTGCTGCTGTACATGTGACGTTTCAGAGGCGTTAAAACTCTCACATCTAATAGGGCAGGGTGTGAAACTGCAGAATATGTGGCACAGTGAGCACATTTATCATAACATTCCTACACAATATGATCTAGATGTATATTTTTTATTATTAATCTCTACTTGATCAACACCTCAGACGATGCACTGATGGGACGATCTTCAGCTCATGCTAACTGAGGCAATAAAATATCACAGAGACAGCTTGTAAACAAGAGCATTTTAAATGGTTCTTTGGGTGTCCAGATTACACACTATGTAAAAGTATGCCTGTATTGTGCAAAGAGTCTTTCTTTTTTTCAGTATTACTGCAAAGGTGACAGTTATAAATGGTACTGAAGACCTCAAATGTTGGATTGTACAGAACTGAGAGACGAGTAAAATGAAGAGTGTTTCCTCTTACTGAGCAGGGAGGGTTTTTTTTGTTACCTGGAAGATTTGATGCGTTGTTTCTGAGCATTTACTGGAAGTAATCAGAGATAACCAAAACATGTATAAAACAGCAACAACAACAACAACAGGGTCACTTGGCCAAGTGCTTGGTCAGAGTTTGGCGTCTGTAAATATTTCTGTGTCCAGCACGAGATTGATTCCTAACAGAAATGACAGACGTGGGACGTCTATCTCTATAACAATCTTGAAATAGTTGGCGGTTAGCAATAGCACTTTCCTTTAATAAGCACAACCTCTTGTAGCCGTTAATAAGGTGAAACGCAAACAAGACATATTTGATATATGTGATTTGAGGGCACGTCCCTTCGTATGACTAAATCTTTGAGCAGTTACTCAATCTAATGTAGTTGATGAATTAGTAGCGTATCAATGGTTGTCAGACATTACTTGAAATTGTAACATTAAAGTTCCTGTAATCGCCCCTGTGATCATTATTTCCCTCCTCTGGTATGTTCTTTTAAAATACAACGACTAATTAATTGGATGTACTGTTGGAGGTTTTAAAATGTCTGTGTTGTTGGGGAAAAAAAAAAAAAACACAACAAAAAAAACAGAAAACATGGCTCCCACTGTATTTGAACTATTGTACCTATATGCATTTTGTTGTGTTGTTTAACCTGAACCCTGATCAGAATTCAAGTGTCTGTCTTCTCCCATTTATAGATAAACTGTTGTTTTAAACTTCATGTTTAACGTGTATCCGGATGTATCAGTTGAATCTGATTCAGTGATGAAATGCAAGATGATTGTTTTTTCTTACATTTGTCTTTTTCTAGTCGTTGGTATATCACGAGTGGTGTAGATGGATCATGTCTGACTTCCTTCGCTGCTTCTCGGCAGACAGTAACCTACTAATTTGGAGTTGTCAGTGAGCTGGTGTACTTGCCTACATTTCATTATTTTCAATGATAAATTCTTTTACACCAGACTACTTTAAGTGCTGTATGGGTAACTGAAAATGGTCCTGTCTATTTGTTACACATCGAACCTCTTTTAATCCATTTTCATTTTATTATGTCCACATATTTGGTTGTCTTTATGTATCTGTAAGCAGGGGAATCATCTCTGTCAGCCACTGGGGCATAACTTAGTGTTTGTTGTTGTTAAAGCAATGCAGTTTTTATGTTTATCCCGACTTCTTCTTCTTAGTTTGACCTTTTTTTTTGTTTTGTTTTTGGCTGCGTCGAGCCATGAAGTTAATAAAATGAGTGTCAGAAACAGTTTTTAAATGTTGCACACATGCAAAACCTCACAACATGCAAAAAAAACTAAAAATACAAATAAACAAAGCAACAACATGAGGGGATACACTATGTTAGTGGCTGATATAAGATGATCTCTGAGGACCTCTAGTGTTGTTTGTCTCCCTCTTTGTGTGATTTATGGAAATGTGTATGATTGAATAGTAACATATTAAATATTGACATCGGCCAGCATTTATAAATAATGTATATAAATGTATACCCTTTATATTCTATATTCATATCTAGTTTGTATAATGTAAATAGCAATTAAAGTTTTAGTCCAATTAAAAATATAAATGTAATCATTTTCAAAGTGCTTTTAAACCTTTTTGTCCTTCAATTCATGTCTATTTTCTTGTATCTCTATATATTTTAATATGTTGCTGGCAGTTATTGTACTGTAAACAATGTTGCAATAAAGATAATGGGGTAACATAATTATGATCCTTCATCGTCTTTCAGATTTAATGATTGTTTTTGGCTCCCATTGTTTACAACCGTATCAAATGCATTTCCACCGGTATTCAGTAAACATCCTGCCTCAGTGGGTCTTAACCTTTTTTTTTTTATCTGACATACCCCCACAGGTCTGTCAAGTGGAGTCAAGAATTTAATTTAAATGCTGACATTCTGTGAATTTGAATCAATAATGCATACATTATTTAACTATATTCAGTTGCGTAGATAATGTGAATGACTAAGCAGAATATCAACAAGTTTAAATGAACCAGTATGGCTGTGTAAGCAGAATAGAACTGGGAATTTTGAGCAAAAATGTTGACGCGATTGCATGTGTAGTTTTACGTTTCATGTATTCTTGAGACAGTCCACAAGGTGACACTATAGAGTTACGATAAAAGCCGCTCTGATGCTATGGACTGTCCTGCAATGGAACACAGTGGAAGGGTTTTTATAGACGATCTACTTGAAATATGAATTATCTAATTTGATTTGGCTGTATTTTGAATTTCAGGTTTAACTTGTGTCTTTAATATTTAATCTTTAAGCTGCTGCAATTCTAACAAACACTTTAAATTGAATTTTTTTGTGTTGTTTTGTTCAGGTTTTTTTTTAGTGTTGTTTAGAATCACCTGTCAAATCTTGTGTTTGAGTCATCAATTATGTTTATAGAATTGTATCATAATAGAATTATTGTGTAAATTGTGCTAGCATGCAATTTTATTTTATTTTTTCCCCCCCTTTTCTACCCTTAGTTGTCTAGTCGAAACGTCTGTAGCTGAAATTTCTGCATCTAACTTTATGCTTACTAAGTGCTTTGAGTCCAATGTGAAAACAAATCCAAGCATATACAAAGCAAAACGACTTTTTAGAACCCTGTCAGCAATTTTAGTATATGTCTGCAAAATTTCAATCAAATATTTGACTTGAGTAATTTCATTTGATGCTACTTACATTTGTTTTACTACATTTCAGAATGAGACTGTTTTTTTTTTTTTTTTACACAATTACATTTATCGCACAGGTACAGCTTACTTAATGATTAAGACCAATAAAAATAATGGTAATACTGAGACAGAAAAGGCTATCTTGTAAAATATGACAAAATATTATAATGTAGCTGTGTATAATGTATAAAAGGACCGACACAGGAAATCCATCCTGCCCACAACAGTAACATTGTTTAACAGGGAGCTCTCAGCACTCTTTACTTTGTTGCATCTGTGTGTTTTTTGCAAGTATCAGTTTTTCTGCTGCGGTTGCACAACTTGCACATGCTGCACTGATTTTTACAGGACTTCCCTCATTCACTGTATATTTTTATGTTTAGCATTTGACACTTTAAATCATAGCATATGTCAAACTTTATTGTGATTTTTTTACTTTAGTGTTGTATTTCTTATTTATTTGTATTGTGGTAGTGGTTACTTTATTCTTTCTGCTTGCTACTGCAGCAACAGAATTTGCCCATGGGGATCAATAAAGTATTTCTACTCTATTCTATAATTCAATAATACACTACAAGAACAAACAAACTTTGAAAATCCTGGACAAAAAAAACCAATGCAATACCACCATTGCAGGATTTTAGATAAGCGTGATCTTCTGAGCTTTGAAAATTTGAAGTTATTTTCAAATATGTGTGTTGTTTTTAAAATTTTAAATGGTTTGGCCCCTCCTCCGCTGCCTCAGTTTATTCAATATCGCTTGACACAATCCATAAAGTCCACAAGGATATCTT
>NW_007578059.1:271401-370512 GCF_000690725.1 Stegastes partitus | reverse complement strand
GAATGATTGCAGGTCGTGAAGGCAGCAGCCCTCTTTGACTACATTACCCATGATGCCCCGGGAGTGGGCGGTTTTTCTTTTTCTGCTGCTGCCCCTCCGGTGGAGCCTGGCTCTGCTGCTGTTGGCCTGGGAGGTGACGGCGCTGTCTCGCTGTTTGGCAGAGGGGAACTTCACGGCGGCTACGGGTGTGGCTTCAAACGTGATAAATCTCAACGCGGGGCAGAGAATGCGTAACAGCAAAACGGAATAAAAAGCACCAAAAAATACAGACAACCAGCAGCAAAGACAAACATCCTCAGAAGAAGAAGAAGAAGAAGAAGAAGTGGTGAGTGTGTCCGGTACTCGGGCAGCGGCTACGGCGGCGGCAGGAATCTGTGAGCTCCGTTTTCAACAGCTGGAATACTTTTTTTTTGGTTGTTTTTTTTTTGTGCTCAACTTCGTGCCTCATTTTCGTGTTTTCAACCCTAATGTAAGGACTAAAGCTAAAACCTACCACGAGAGAGAGAGAAAAAAGTTTGTTTTTGGTCGCTGGACAACTTCACTACCGCAAAAAAATCCCCCAAAACCTCCACAAATGCAAAACAACTGACTGAAGCAACCGAGCGAGTGTTTGGGAATTTCGTAAATTAGCTAGAAACCCAAGTTCACATCGTTAAAGGAAATAGTTTGATTTTTTTTTTTTTTTTTTTTAATGATTTTCGCTCCGTAACTGCACCGTCACATTTGTCGCCAAAAGAAAAAGGGAAGTCGCCTTACTTAACTTAAAAAAAAAAAAAGAAGAAGAAGAAGAAGAAGAAAAAAAGGAGGGGGTTCGGACTGAGCCGTGAATTATTACTATTTTTTTCCCAGGTGATATTTTGCCACTAAAGCAGCAGACCTGAAGCGTGCACTGGGAACCATGGGTTGTACGGTTAGTCAGGAAGACAAAGCCGCGGCCGAGAGGTCAAAAATGATTGATAAAAACCTGAGAGAAGATGGAGAGAAGGCGGCCAGAGAAGTGAAACTGCTGCTGCTGGGTGAGTTTTTCTTTTTCTGTCACAACGCTAACGCTGGGTTGCAAAAGTGCCACATGTATGACTGCTGCAGACCAATTATGCAACTTGCACACTTGACAACCGAGTAAAATCTCATTGGATTTTTAAGCCATGCCTTTTTTTTTTTAATGTACTCTTTATTCCCAACCACCTCTATGAATCCCTAAAGGGATAAACGTGGCAGCCACCAAGTGTTGGTTGCAGTCCTGCAAACTTCATCCAAAGTGTGTTAGCATATCCCCTGTGTGCTTTGCCTTCAGTCTCACAGATGCTTTGACACAAACACTCAGCCCCTATGCCTCTGACAGTGCTTGGGAAAGTTTGGACTAGAAACAACCCTCTGGAGCTTCTGTCCCTGTTTAGCAGGCATATGTGGAAATTATAGGAGCCAGTTTCACAACCCTACAGAGTGTGAGCGTTCTCGTGAGGTCAGCTGTGGTAAGATGGTCAGAAGAGGCGGCTTCAAGTTCGGGGAGGTTTCCTCTTGGCAGGGACTGGACTCAAGGGTCAGACATGGCAGAGTCTGGTTGATAATGAGGGGGCTGGCATTTTGATAGAGGGTGAACAGCCCTGACCGTTCCCAGCACTGGCTGGAGCATACCACATGCACACTGCACAACTGACTTTAAATGTCTCCCTGGTTCTTGTAGCGTTCTGTGTTAGGAGTTTGAATGCTGCATGCCACTACTGGACATGTTGCTGCTGTCTACAGAGTCATTTAATGTCAGAACCATACAAACACCTTGCCTGTCGTAGGGTTTTTCCTGCATAGAATCATTTTTAGCACCCTCCAGAGATGTTTTAACCAGCTCCAAAATGATGGAGGTTGTATCCTGTTGGGGATTGCTTTTCAAGCCTTATTTTAGGGGCAAAGTCACCAAACTTTGACCATTGAAATTACAGTTATGGCTCTCCCTCCATTCATTTAGATAGGAACCTGAGCTTGCGTGGCTGAAATAACTGCAAGGGGGGAGTGTTACCAAAATGGCTGTCAAGTAGTAAGACTTTCCAATAAGCCATAAGATCTTTAGCCAGAGCCACCACAGTGATAAAAAATTAGTGCCAAATTATGTTCTCCAACCAGTTTAGTTAATTGAAGTTTTATTTTGTTAATATGATCGGAAATAACAGGAAAATGCATAGATTTCCATCAAATAAGGTAGCAGACTAATTGCCTTTCCTGTATGTGGATCGATCGTGCTTACTGAGGTGCGTAATCAAACCTCAAAGACAGATTCTGAGCTCAGAAAAACCCTATTTTAGATTTACTTCACACGTGCTAATTTAACAAACATACCGTTTTCTGTGCATTTTGCACATCCGTACTTGAAAGCCATTTCAGAGATGCGCAAACTCCGGATGTAGCAATTGTCAACGGCTGTAGTACACATGCGTTAAAAGCTGACATCAGTAAATTCCTGCATCAGTGATATAGTTTGTCTCATGATCATTGCTTTACAGCCTCACTACAGTGTCACTGCAGTTATTGTGTCAAGGGACCCAGCACAGTTTTAATTTAGAAAAAAAAAAAAAAGAACAGTGAGCTGTTTTTTTTGTTTTTTGCTTTTTTTTTAAGGTTTTGTTGAAGACACCTGGCTGAACTTACACTCGTATTAAAAACTGATGTGAATCTAGTGAACAGAAGAATCTAAATTCGAAAGATTTTTTTTCAGTTTTTTTTCCCCTCTGCATTAAAATTACTATAATAAAAAACACAATATTGTGAAACATTAATTAACACCCATGTGGTACATTTTCAGGAACATACTCTGAGAGAGTGTCTAGTATGGACCAATTAACTGAAAACAAATATGACTGCTTGTCAGTGTGAGTGGAACATTTTTTCCTCTTGTTCCTAGTTTGTTTAAATCTGAAAGAATGCGGTATTTAAGGGTGCTTAGTAGTCTTTACAGTTTATGTATTTTGGAACAGTTAATGTTGATCATAGAATCATCATCTGTCCAGACAGAACACAGAAAACTCTGCTTCAGGAACACTTACTGTGTTTTCCTCTCTTGACTCCTTGAAGAGAGACGGCTGGTTGTTAAGTTGTGCCCCTGGTTAGAAGGCTAATTACATACTATGCCCTATACAGCAGGTTTCATATCAGTAATTACCATCCGGTGCAGTGTGTGAGGGTTGAGGGGAATTATAGGAGAGGTCTGAATCTGAACTGAGGGTTCGTGAATTTGTGCGCAAAGACCCAGTCAGGCAAAGAAGACTTTTCCCTTCACTTGTGCAGTTTGAAAAACATGTCACAGCATGTGAAGGCTGCACCTGGATATAAACTTGGGTTTTGTTTTTCTCTAAAAAGTGAATTTTACACTCAAGTTACCTAAAGGGTAGACACAATGCAGATTTTGCACCCTCATATAGGTCTGTCTGCTTTCCTTTTCCTTTCTTTTCTTGTGCCGGTGGACTTATGGTAATGACAGTTTCAGTTTAATGCTTATTCTTTCTTGGAACATGCAATACATTGACTGAAGAATGCATTGTTGCAGCTTACAGTCGTAGCTGAAATAATGATCTATAGTGAGGAGAAAGATATGGGATCGAAGTGTGACATTGTTCCTGAGGTGTCACATCACACCTCCAGGTTTGCTTTTTAGCTATGTGCTGCCATAGTATCTGTTGGAACATCTGAAAATAATCTCACTGCTTTCTTCATGACATGTGAGAAAGATGTGCATCCTGTCTGTCTAATAAATCATGAATTGAATTGTAGCCCCGTGTCCCTCTTGAAGCAAACACTAGAGACTCTGAGATGAGCTGAGGCGGTTTACGTTCAAGTATGAGCCTCGTTTCTAGCTGTACACAGAGACGGAAATGATGAATCTCTCTTTGAATCAACTCTGAATCCCTGCCTTCATTGAACGAACTAAGAAAGTCTAACCACCAAAAACCTAATCAAAATGTTGGCTCTTTTACATTTTACCTGGTACAAACAGACAAATGCAATTAGACATTTCCATGGTTTCTCTAATTATGCCTTACCAGAGGGAAGGCTGTATTAGATTGTTTTGTCTTGTTAGTTCTCCCCAGAGAAAGCCATTAGTTAATGTAGCAGAGAGGACTTCATGCCGTTGAGGCGTAAGCCTTCATTAACGGGAAGCATTCATTCACAAGCTTCCCTGCTGATTCTGGTCTTTGATTGACATTTAATCTCTTCCCTGTCCTCAACAAATATGTTGCTGCTCACTTGAGTTAATTTTCTCTGTTCTTTGGTGCACTAACCTTTTTTTTTGAAGCTCAGCACAAATGAAAAGTTCCTCTTGGCAGTGTGTTCTGTTGAAACTGTGTGAACAGCAATATTGTAGGAAATACCTCTGCATGATTCACTGTGAGCACTGTAAATATACGCACACACGCTTCAGTCCTAATAGACTTAATTGTACATAAACACATTTGCTCAGAGGCCTGACAGGCAGTGCTGTTATGTAAATACATTGGCACACTGAATCCGTGCTTGCAGCCTGTGGGCACAGTAGAAAGGCATCTACTTCTAACACAAATTTATAGACATTGTACTAAAAATATCTTCAATATGTGTGCATATTAAAGAAATGTGCGGCACATATGTGCAGTGGTATACAGCCTTTTACCCCCACAGCTGTCAGCTTGACAGGGCAGAGGTGATATATGAAGGAAAATACAGTTTTATCGGGCTGTGGCTGAGAAATGCTGATGGTGTTCTCAGAAGAGAAACAGTTTGGTCTATTTTCAATCTTAAAAACAACCGAGACAGCGGCACTGTTGTTTATTTCTGTTGAGGATAGTAGGCTTGTTGTTGTATGGTATGATATTTAAGGCATGCACTGCACTACACATTACAAACTCAGTTTATGACGTGGTTGTTCCTACAGCATTATATTGGCCTGGATTCCGTTATACAGTTCCTCATGGTTACAACACAGCTGCCACATGTAACAATGTAAAGCTGACATACAGTTTAGCCTGCGGCTGGTTTTATTCACTATCAGCATATGAAATGCAAAACATAAAACAAAGTCAGCAGCTACATTACATCACTTCTACCACACGATGGACAATGTGCTGCTAATGTCTTCAAACAATATATGTGTGTGTGTGTGTGTGGAAAAGCTTGCACAGTTGTTTTATTTTATTTTATTTTTTACCAAATACCAGAGATTATTACAAATTACATTTTTTTTTAGCCGCAGAACAAAAGATTTAAACACACATGATAAGAAACCACTCATTTTTCTCTTCCTCTTTTACATCTGGCCTCTGCAGTGTGCGTGAGGATAGCCTCGTATTAATCTGCATATTTTGCTAAAGCCATGCAGCAGTTATTGGATGATATCAGCTTCAAAAAAGAAAATCTGGGAAAATAAATTTGAATGGTGAATGTTATACAATCTTCTTAGATGGAAATCGCTGAAAACTATTGAATGTCTGCTGTGAAAAACATAAAGTAAGTGCCATATAGATACTACCAGTGGCTCACAGCTGGCTTGAGCTGATTTTTGTTACTGATGGCTGTTTTTACACCTCTACCAATATTAATGCTTCTTATTCACAGCCTGTCACTCATGATCCGTGGGCAAATATCACTTCTCAATAGTAAATAACACTTTAGTCAGCACAGTTGCAGTGATGTAAAATAAACACTGCAATTTCTGCATCATGCCTGTTACAGTTTTTTTTTCAGTTATCCTGGCTGCATGAAATATAGTTTTAATGTATTTTCATTCAAACTTTGCCCATTTGGACAGGCTATGCTAACCTTGCTAGTTACACCAGTCTAAAATTTAGCCACAGCTGTCCCAGCTATCTTGAGAAAGTATTACCTCAATAGTGCAGCAGCCTGCACAGAGTTTGCTGATGTAATTATGCTACAACTAAGAGTTTTAAACAAGTGCTGATGGTATCTGACAACAGACATTTTTTCTTGCAGACATTTCATAGCAGGAAAAGGATGGGTGTAATGAATAATATTAATGAACTCTGCATTCCACCTAAGGGAGGACCTGGTATTGTGTGCGCTGGTTTGCAGAAATAGCTTAATGGATTTTTCATATTTAATCAAAAATAATGCATATATTTCTACTTCATGGGGAAATATCAGCATAATTATGACTAACCAGCCCCAAATAGAACCTAATTATATTTTCTTACTTTTCCTCAAGCTCAACTTGTGAAATAAGTTAACTTGGATTCTGAGAGGTATGATCTATTGCTTATAGGTAGGAAAACTTTAAATTTCCATTTTTCTTTCAAATGGAGTCCGGTGTGCCACTGCAGGGCTGACAAACTTCAACCTTTTTAAAAGTAGTTTATAATTCATTTTATGCCAAGCTAGTTAGTATAACTGCCATAATAATGTTGTGAAAGAATTTCCTGGACACCAGTCTTCCAGTTTGCGTCACATCACCTGGACTGAGGTTTGACCACAGACCTACCAGATAAACTTCTGGTATGAAAATGAGGTTTATATTTTCAGTAACTGTAGACTAAAAACCAAGTTGATTTACATACTATACTGAACTATATTGTAAATTTTAGTCTTAAAAATAATACACATACAAGATGCATTTAACAAATACAGTATCAATCAATGTGTACAATATCACGGTTGTTTCCTTTTCATTATAAAAAGACAAAAAGAAGGACAAACACTTGCTTTTATTTCTCTTAAATGCTTCAATTAACTAACTTTCCCCAAGCTTGCCACTGCAGACACAGTATTGATCATAGCGCGAGGCTAGCATTTGTGAAAGCCCTCAATCTAAGCCGAACTGAGCTGGGAAACCTGAGCTTTAGCCACTGTGATATTAGAGAGCTGAAGCCTCCCTCTGATTTGATCCCATTATTATCTTTTTGCCGATTAGTGTGTTTGACTGGTTTGCAAAATGCTGCGAAGGTCCGTCTGTCAGGTGCAGATCCTTTTTCATTTGCTTCTGTGCCTCTGCAGGTTTGTGGGTTGTAATTAGAAAGAAAGAAGAAGTCCACCTAGCAGCAGTTAACCTTGTTTAAAAGATTTAGTAGTGCTGAACTAACAGAGAAGGACCACTTCCCTTCATATTAGAGAATTTTAATAGCATGTAATGTATCTTTTGCCAAATTAGAGAGTTAAGTTTTAGTAGTCCAAACTTAAGTCTTCAGTGCAGTCACCTATTTACTGAACAGAGTCATGTTTGATGACTGCACGAGGTGACACGTTCCACTGCTGGTCAGCCCATGTGGTCAGTCCTGCAGAGACGCCAAGTGCCTCCCTCTTATTAAAGTCGGTGGCAGAGCTTTAGTGGGTGTCAGGTGAAATTATAGTTGGCTCATTATATAGAGCTGGGTTTCTCTGGAGAACACGAGTCAGACTGACCTGTTCCACAGGAATAAACGGCTGTTTGCAGCACCTTCCCTGACAGCAGAGTGACACTTTCACAGCTCTCCAATAAAAGCTCATCTGAACATCAGATACTTAGCAGCTGCATTGCAACTGAGAGATACTGACAGAATTGTGTGGCAATTCAATGAGATTTATCAAATCAGCTCCTGCTCGAGGTTTTTAGGTGACTTGACCTTGTTTACTCAACAGTCTACACCACAGTGCTGCCCAATTAGCTGTATGACGCACTGGATGGCAGATCTGTGCATGTGTATGTGAAGAGGCTGAATATCCTGCAATTACAGGCAGAGCTCTGAAGATAAAGCCAGCTCCTGCAGACTGCATGTCTCAGTGCAGGTCTACAGGGACTAGGCTACACTATCCTCGTTGCTCTGGAAATACTGATAGCTTAGAAAATCCTCTACCACTGCCTCAATCCCTACCTCTGTTCATAGCTCATATCTCTGCTTTACTCTGACACTGTTCCTGCTGTTTCATGGAACCGCTAGAGTGGCATAAAGGTCAATATTTTAGTTCGGAAAGAATGTTTGTGGATTTTTTTTTCCTCAGTGTCTCCTGAGTGTGTATGACTAATAACTGTTTTGAGTACATCCCTCAGGATTCAAGTTCTGGACACCAGAGTGTGAAGACATAAGACCACATCACGAGCATAGTTTTCTGTGTATACTATAGCTGATAAATTGTGCAGGAGGGGGAAGTAGGTACTGGGGCGTGTAGGCCTGCAGACAATCCAGCACAGACACAGGAATTAAGCATTTTGCAACAGTTCCTGAAAGACAGAAAAAGATACAAGCTTTGATAGAGCATATGTTGTCTGGATCTTTTTGTAAAGGATCGTTTCACTCAACTTGCAGATCATGTTTTGTGTTTTAGACACTGACTGTTTTAGATATTGTCCACTGTGACTTGTACAGCCAGCCCAGTAAAGGTGAATGGTGTGTCCTTTCAGGATCTCAAAATGTTTCACCATTAATTTGTTTTGTCTAAATGTATGTATTCCTAGTAATTTCGGGGAATCAGCACCCCTCACATTTAAAACAGACCTTGCTATTTTTCATTATTATAATTTTTTACCTAAAAAAAAAAAAAATAAAATAAAATCTGAAAGCTGTTGACTGCGCATTGAGGAGATGGGATCTTTGCATTATTCTAAGTAACTAGGCCATTGTTTGAGGATAGAGATGCTGCAGATGAGTTATTTAAGTGTTGTTTATCAGAGAAGTGAGAGCCATAAACAAACAAAACCAAGATAAATCCAACCCAATTTACCTGCATGAATAGATACTGGAAGGTAAAGACAAAAAATATATATTTTTGGAATTTGGTTGAGCTGACAGTCGCTGGTCAACAACTAATTCATCTATAAATTTCTTCTGCACTGGCGCCAAAAAGTATTTTGACTGCTAAACTTCCATGAGGTTTTTTCCATGAAATGTCTTGTATGTGTATTTGATACATGGAAAAACACATGAAGTACAACATAAAGTACATGTTTTGTACTTGAATAAATAAATAAATCAGATTCTCACTTGAGAAAGCAGGACAGCTATCCCAGTATGCCTGAGGAATTCTTTAAACATAAGGATGATCGAGTTTATATATCCACTATAAATGTCCTTGAAAATGTTTAGCAAAAAGCACAAGTGAAGACAAATGAAGGGAGCTTAGAGAAAAGTTCAACGATTGTTTGCTTGTACAAAGGAAACCATTCAGTTAATCGGCTTTAATAAAAACTCAATCATCCGACATCCTTGTTGAGTATATTGTGAACATATTAGGAGTTCAGGCAAGCCCTGAAAGACCAGCAGCAGATTTAGACTGCGTAATTGTGAGTTAAATCAAGAAAAGCAGTTGAGAAACAGCAGCAAGGATCACGTCAGAGATCAATGAGAATCATAGGATACAAGTCAGTTCACAGACTATTCAAAGTAGGATCAAGGCTATGGTACAGGAGAAGAGTGATCTGACAGAAACCATTCATAAACTCAAAGAATGAGTCAGCTCAGATTAATGTGCAGAAAGACAGCAGCTTTTATAGTTTGAGATGAGTGTGTTATTTTGGGATGAGTCCAAATTCTACACGAGTCTGATTGTGGAACATTTGTTTGGAGAAAGCCAGAGGAAGAACTTCAGCCAGATTGCAATAAGTAGGCAGGTACAGGTACAGTTTAAAAAAAAAAATAACATGGAGGTCAGAAAGTCAAAGTCTGGGGGCTCTTTTTTCTTACAGTACTGTATTTTTTTTTTTTTGATGAAACTTGTAAGTTTAAATAAACAACAAAGAAATTTGTCAAAACAGTATCTAAGTGACAGAAGTTAACACTTCAGCAGGGTATTGATTTTAAAGCATAGCGCCAGCCTGTTGAAAGACAATTTAGCCCACAAGAGAATCACGCTCTTAGAACGACCCTCTTAAAGCTCTGACCTAAATCCATAAAGCGCCTATGGAGTATACCATGGAGGAAAGAAAAGCTGGTTCGTTCCATTCTCTAGTGTGGATCGACTGAAAAGCTTTGCTGGCTGAAATATGGAGGAAAATTTCACCATAGCTGTTAGTGGAACTGGTTGAGTGCGTGCCCAGACCTTGTCAAACACTTCTGCAAGCTAAGGGATGCTACATTAAAACACTGTCAGCATGAGCTTTATTAAAGCTACTACTGGGTGTCCAAGTACTTTGCTGTTTTGTACTGTATATTACATTTTTTTGTCATGTGAAACCTGAAAAACTTCTTTTGTACAACATTTCTTTTGGACAATGTGCTTTGGCATTTTTTCTTACTTTTTTCTTGCTTTTTTTTTTTAGTACTTTGTGGAGCCATTGTATATTTTTTTTTTTTCTTGGGCCCAAACCTGATTGACATTATTTTGTGAAATCCATTCAGTGCTTCCTGTAATGCTGCTAACTTTGAGATGGTCCTGGGAAAACACAATCCACTCCCCAAGTTCATGACCTTCCCCCCCCTCCATAGCATCACCAGAGATGTGTGCCAAAGTGCCTTTGGGCAATGGGGAGCCGGAGGTCGGCGGCTTTGTTTGTCTGACCATGTCATTAAGCACACATAGAGTAAACCATTATCCCCTCTCTTCCCTCCCACAGTGCATTTCCTTTTTCTTTCCATTATAGGAAATGAGCTCACTTCAGTTCCTCTCCATCCTCATCAGGTTATCCTGTCATTTTTCTGCACTGGAAAGTCTGGTGCTGCTTGGTTTCCTTCAGGGTCAGATTGCAGCTTTGAGCCTATATGTGCTGGAACAGCTAAAGTACACTTAAACAGCTAAATGTTAGTCACAGAAAGTAAATGGCTCCAGTTTTCAATGGGTATTCTATCCTTATAGTCCTGGAGGAGAAATGGAGAGAAGTTGGGTGGTTGGTGAAGTGGGGATGAAAAGAGAAGACGTTAATGTTTAATTAAATGCGGGACAAAAGCATTGTAGAAAAGCTCATGAGATAATAAGTTAGGATGGAAGCAGTGGGTGGGCCATAGTTCATAGTTAAGTGTGTGGAAGAATGAGGATGTCTGTATTATCAGCAGGGTGGCTATGCTAAACCACAAATGTCACTACTGTGCTTGTTTACAGCGTGACGATGCTTTGTCCTTTCATATTAGTCATCTTTTTTTAAGTATAGCTGTGTTTTGGGTGGTAGAGAACCAACGAAAAAGAATTGCAGGACAGGAATGAAGGGAGACATACTCGAGCTAGTTAGAAGATGAGCTGTAATAAATTTAATTTTGCAAAAATGTCATCAGCAATAGATATGATTGTATCTTTGTTTTGTGTTCATGGTGACAGTTGTCTTCTGTGATGTGAAATGGTGATGCACTGTAGTTGTCAGACTGCAGACAGTTTCCTCACTGAGCCCCACTGTCCTTTCTCACATTTGTAGAGCTTTCCAGTTGCAAATGATAGTTTAACCCAGGACCTCACTTGACCAGCTGCTGCCGGTCTATGCTGGTGTTGTTGGTTCATCTGTGTTATGTGCTGTGGAGTAAGAGCACCAAGTGAGGTGCCTAACATAACTTGAGCAGCGGGGGCCCTTGTGGAGGTGATCGATGGCGGGTGCAGTTCAGATGTCACACTGGATGGGGGGTGTGTTTTTCCTCCAGGGGGCTCAGAATGATAATGTTGTGACAGCTGTACTACTGAGTCTATAATTGAAAGGTCAGTTTATTGCATTATTGTTGCTCAGCTTGTCACAATCTGACAACTGGACCAACAGAATTAACTGGAATCTCTGATCTTCACTGTTTCTTGTAAGAAATTTTTATTTCAGCTTTCAGTTTGTAGCTGGATGTGTACTCTCCAATTATTCCCTCTCCATCAATGAAATATTTTATAACAAAACTACATAACTGTTCCTTTTATTGGAGGATCTCTGTGATGATCGTAGGTATTTCTAAAGTTACTACAATGCATTTAGATGCTACATAATAATATGCGTTAAAACTGAACAATGTGTTGAGAAAAGTTTTAGTCTTGGGTTTAAATAAACTCAGTTTAAATTAACAGCAGACATTTATTAGGTCACTGGAATGAAATCATACTGTTACATACTATGCTCATGCGGTTTGGCTTAGTAAAACAAAAAAACTCCAAAAAAAGTAAGTTAATTATCACTATGTGGCAGCCTCAAAGTACTGGTCATATCCTCATTGGCTTGCTAAAGTCATGTTTTTGCCTATTTATAATGAGCATATTAATCAGTGGCTGTTATATCTGTTACATCCCAACCAGCAGCTGCAACCCCTATCATTAATACCCTTTACAGACCACCCGAACAGGCAGTTGTTGCTGTGGAGCTCTCTCAATGTGTTTTTCCAATTGCTCCAGCCACACCTACTGCTAGATGACCTCAGCAACATTAATGGCACCAAAAGAATTAAGTAGGTTCTCTGAAGTTGATTTTAATCATAAATTTGCACTTGGGTTTTGAATGAAATAGAGGATTTCTTCTTGACTAATTACCCTGATACATCAAAAACAGTATGTTCAACTTCCAAAAGAAGCTTTTCTTCAAATTGTGATCTTCTGTGGGTACAAGGGATTTTTTATAGTTATCAAAAAGGAACAGCACAAAGAGAACAAACGAAGGCCATAATCATTGCTTTAAGCTCATTTTTATCATTAGATTTTTTTTCTTATTCTTGAAGATTTTTCATTAAAAGCAGGTGATTATGTTTTCTTGTGTTTCATACTTACAAAATTGGTACATCAAATAACATACATCTGAGCAATTACCCCTAACTGCTTTCTTCCATTTGTCAGCACGTTAAGACGGTCTCTTCCCTCTCTCTCTCTCTCTTTTACCATTTTTGATCATGGTTGCTGACTCTCTTGCAGATGCAATTGATGTCATTTCCGGTTTCAGCCCATTAACCCCCCCTCATCTGTCACTTCCTCTTTCAGCTGGCTGCATGTAAAAGAGAAGTACATGTTCGTCTTTTGTTTGGCTGGTTGAGGAAAGAACACACCCATCCTGTGTCAGTTGCCTTGTTCTAGTCCACAGAATGTAGGCACCACATCTGTCACTCTGGTTGGAACAATTGAAGGGCCCCCTAAACAAGTCTTATTTAAGGATTTTGTTGCATTTACCAGTATGCTTATAAAAAAAGTAAGCAGTCACTCTCCTTCTTCTTTAGTATTCAGACACTGACATAATACTAGCAACGCTCATGTGCCAGTTTGTAAATTACACAGTGCAAGTGGCAGTGACATACGCTTCACACACACCCCTCAATTGGCCAATTGCATGATATGTGTACTTAGAGTGACTGGAGTTTTAAAAAAGTGTTAGCTGTTGATGCTTGGGGACTGCACATAACTCATATTTTTCATATAATGGTAAGTTACTAGTGTTATTCATCAGATCACACCCTGCAAGCTAACAAAATTTTTTGGAAAGAATGTGGTGGAGCCATAAAATATGTTTGTACTTTGGTGCTCTGTTTTGTTTTCCACCCCATAAAAAGAACAACTCTTAAAGCAGCAGGGCACAATTGAGAAATGTGTGCAAGACCCCTTATATCAAGCTCTGTAACTCTTAAAGAAAAACCCCTGGCAGCACAAGTCTGGGTTGGGCCACTTGTCATTTGTGTGTATGCGTGCGTGTGTCATGGAGGGCTTTTGTGTGGTCTGTAATTTGGCTTGTGGGAAGCAGTCTGACATTCCCCCAAATGCAACACACGAACTAGTACTCCAACTTAATGTCAGTTCAAAACACTTTCCAATGTGATTAGTTGGTAGAAAATTTGACATTTAAGCACATATTAAATTAGACAGTAGATACAGGACAGCAACAATACAACAGTTTACTTCTAAATAGCATAGTCAATAGCATAGCCTTTAGATTTTGTTCTCTGTAGCTGTGACACATTATGCCTCCTTGAGGAAATGGTGATTTATTAGTTTTGCGTGTCATAGCATGCTGCTGTGTCTCCTTCCCACAAAGACGCACATTACACAAATAGAACAGTGGCTGGTGTATCTATTAAAAGCAGACGGCCTAAATCGTTGTTTGTCAAACACTCTGCAAGAAGCCAAATCTGAAATTCGCTGTCAACATTCTTTTTGAGTTTAACGACGTTCATAACAAATAACATACATGTTTGAATTGGAGCCTGGCTTTATAGAAGAGACTTGTTCACAACATCAAACTTGTTGCTAATGTCGACACGGCCATATTTTTAATTAAATGAACTGTGAAATGAGCTTCATGGGAAACTTGTATGATGTTTGTTGCCACAGAAATATTGTCAGCATTATGTCTTTTGACCGTCCTCGAGTCCCGAGACACAAACTAACATATGCACATCTGGCTGTTAATGGCTAATTCTTGTCTGAAGTGAGTGAGATAGAGAGAGGCTTTGTGAGGAAAGGCAGGTGGAAATGCTTATATCATCTGAGTTATCACCTGAGTTTTCATGTTCAAGAGATTAGGCAGAAAAAGCTGACTCAGCCGCTGCCTTTCAGAGGCTCTTTCACTGACAGGGATTATGTCCTACAAGAGAGTTCTAATCAAACCTGCTGGCAAACCAGGAGCTGCTTTCACTTTTCTGCAGCGTGGTGCGCACAAGTTGGTGCATGTGAAGTGAATCTCATGAGGCCAGAGACACAGTTGATCTTACCGTTTTTTTATTTTTATTTTATGATCACATAGGTTTGTGTACAGGTTTGTGTGTACATATATTACATTTGTGTGCTTATTGTGCTTATAGGGCAGAGAAAGCACCTTATAGGACCTTAAGCTTGGTTTACATTTATGCTATAAATCTACACAGAGTGTACGCCAAAGCCTGCAAGTAGTTTACATTGTTGTATTCACACTTGTACGCTGGTATGTTTGTTTGCACTGCATCTATGTTGCTGTGGTGAGTTTCTTCATGAACTTCAAACGAAGGTGACTAAAAGGAAGTGGATCACATTGGAGCTGAAGTTAATAAATGATTAGAAACGGCTACTGATACTGAAATTATGACGACATAGAAAAGAGAGAAGTCATTGAAACTGAGTCTAGAAACAGCTTAGTAGCAGTGTGAAAACGAGAGAACTACACATGGCTACACTGGCACAATGCTGTTTTTTGCGTTTCCATTTTGAGCAAGCCAGATACAATTACAGCCTGCTACATATTATATTTAGTTTATCTTTTCTCAAATCAGTATCCTGTGTTCAAATAGAATTTGTCTACCAAGTAGCCCAATCACAGCGGTTGTGTCACCATAACATGTTACATTTTTGGGGAGGTGCTACAGCGTAGGCTAAACTCTACCACTAAAATAAATTCAATACAGAAGTATAAATACAGCTTAAGGCTAAGTACCACCCTATTTTGCTTTTGTTTTTTGTTCTGGTCAATATTCAGCTGAAAACAAATGGTCCAACATTGCATGTAAAAAGCTCATAACTGTTGGAAATTCCCAGGGGAATTGGTTTATTGGTTTCAAACAGGACTAGTTTCTATGAAATGATCTCACCAACATTGTTACTAAATGCTGTGTTAACATGCCAACTGAAACATAATGTCTCCCTCAGTTTTGATATAACAACATGTGGCAAGCTATTTGGACAATTTCCATTGTATCTGAGGTATTTTAGCCTAAAAATTAGTTGTCTGCTTTGGATTGTAAATCTCTTATAAATGAACTAACTGTACTTCAGGCTTTACTACATCATTCCCACTAAATTCTTTCTTTATGTTCACTCGGAATATTCCACTTGTTTTGCACTTTCCACTTAAATAACTTAAATTGTAACAACTGCGCCTTTAGCTCCGGGAGCTGTGTGTCTTTTATTCCTTGCTCAGTTGTTGAATGTCAGCGAGCCGGAGGTTAGGAAAAGTAATAAGTAGAGCATATGATGGTCTGATCCACATTATTACGAATTCCTGCCATAGACAGGGGAGTTCATTGTAGTTCAAATGATGCTTGTGTCTGTCTAATCATAGTAATTGTGATAAAAAAAATAACAACAGCCAAGGAGAAAAGCAGTAGGTATACTCCCCCATGATTTGGTGAGTACCTTATGCTGCAGAGAAAGGAGCTGGAGAGAGAAAATGAGCAACAGAAAAGGTGTTTGATAAAGCCACACGTCTCCCAGTGACCTACTTTTCCCAGCTGCAAACATAAACAACAACCACGGCTGCATTAACAAGGATATTTCAGATAACTCTTATGTTAGGTATGGCCTGATGCACATGTCCATAAAACTCCTGACTAGCCCTTTTTTTACGACGCTTTACTTTCATTTTCGACCTTTGTGCCTTTGGACCTGTGGCACAGTACAGACTAGCTGGATAATGATATGTGACTGGACACAGCAGAAAGACAGTTCGCCATGTACAGAGTCACGTGTAGAGCTAAAAGTCAAAGACTCTGTGTGAATTCAGTCTGAAGGATTGTGTTTTGTCTACACTGCACTGTTTGGATGTGTTTTTTTTTCTAGCTCTGGAAGTTAAATAGGCTGCTGGCATTACACTTTCACCTTCACATTTATGAGAGACCTTTTTTGTACTTTTACTTTCATTCATTTATCTGATAACTTGCTGTATTTTGTAGCTTAATGTTTACATAAAAATAATACATGAAGTAAGCTCATAAGATCGTAATACATTGTTAGAGTTAAAACTTGCCACTAGTAAATTTATTGATGTAATAATGCCTTAAAACGTGCAGTCTTGCATAGTTCTTTAGAATAAGTACTTTGTTGTTTTGTCTTAATTCGACCTTCTTTGTTTGTTTTTGCCGTCATGCAGTAATATTTTTTCTGCTAGATTTTGTTAGTTTTTCCCCTACAGTATTGGGGACTCAACTCAGATGCTATCACAGTTAGTGAAGTCAGCAATAAAATGTATCAAATATCCAGTAGCAAACTCACCACAGTGTTTGGTTACAGTATACTTTGCACATATTTAGTTGTGCGGATTTCCTCTATGTCTCCTTGCAAGTTTCCTTGCTGATGTTCCTGCTGCTGAGTCTACAAGCTGTAAACATTTATCACTTGGAACAATGATTATTCTGCCCTTACCTTCGACTCGCATTAACAAGCATGGCAGTTTTAAACAATTGGCTATCTTTTAAGGTGGCCCTAGTGTCAGACCACCACTGATGGTCTGTAGAAATAATTGAGCCATAATTGCCTTTTAACTCACTGGAGAGATTTGTCCTTGATGCCTGAATAGGGCTTAATGATTGGCTTAGTTTTGTTTTCTGAAAGCTTTAGCCCTTTATTAGATTGTATTAAGTCCTTATTCCTATGGCACCAATCCTTGGCAGATAAAAGCAATTTTTTTGTGTTTGTAGTTGGTGCTTGCTCAGAAAGTAATCTTGTGCTCTACGAGTGTGGCTGGTACTGTACATTGATACTTCAGCTTATTTATGTGGTACTTTTGTGTAAATGTGTGTCTGTTAACAGTGGTGCAGTTGAAGCTTTTAGAAACTGATTATTGCAGATATTTTGTCTGGAAAAAAAGCCGAGTTCTGCTTCAAACATAAAGTGAAACTCTAAACAGTGCACTTCTCAGCAAATGATCTCAACACTGTCTGCCGCTGGTGACATTGAGACTTCAGTGGGAATAGAATTCAAGGTGTGACGCTTTATCAATCCTCATTGAATTTACTCAGATGTCAGAGTGAGGTTCAGCTGCAGGTTAACACTTCTAGAGCCATCCTCTTCAGCAGAGTGAAGACTGTCTGTCAATGATGAACCTGCGTCCTGCAGCAGAGAGAGAGGCTCTGCACTTTTGCATTTAGCCACTGCAAGCCAAACCCATCCTAAAGATTCCTAAATACATCCTAAAAATAATTGTTGATACCATTTGGAGGAAGATAAATTGAAGTCTGATGATATGAACATTGTCTCTATGCGAGAGAGAATTGTTTACTAGTTAGTAAACTAAAGGCCAAAATAAAATGGACAAAGAGGACAGAGGACAAAGAGTAATGAGCTGTTACACATGTGGCTTCAAAAAAACCTGGATTGCGGCAGCAGCATTATGGAAATGTCCTCTGATGCACTGGAAGCAATTTGTGAGCTGGAACCGGGACTGCTTTTAATTCAGATTCATTCAGATTCAGGACCAAAATGCCAATGGGATTTAAGAGTTGGGTGTCATTGTGTTATTAAAAGAATCTTAACAAACAGTGTTTAAGGAAATGTTTTTTTTTGTTTGTTTGTTTGTTTTTAAACTGTCAAAATTGAGCACCGTTTTAATTGAAATGGTCTGAAAAGATATTTTGTATAGCTATTTAGGAGCCATGTAAAAATGTTTTTCACATTCTTCAATATCTAAATCATATTGTAACTGCTGCTGAAATGTATGGCACTTTGCACTGCATATATGAACATTGCAAGTTAACAAAACATAACGTCTCACTAAATAAAAGTTAACAGATAACATTTGAAATACCCTGCAGGTTAACGTCCACATGCCTGTGGTGAGAGCGATTACACATTGCTCCGGTCGAGTGACTGTGTGCCAGTTTTGCTCTGACAGCCTGCGTACAACCTTATTTTCCTTTTCTAAATCAAAATATGGCCAAATCATGCTGGTTTGGCAGGACGTCATCTGTCCCACTTCCCACTATGCCAGTGTGTAAAGTCAGACCACAAGCACAGAAGTAGGGGGTGGCAGCCTGCAGGATAACATCACAGGCGAAACAGTTGACCATCACTGTACATTAATAAAATATTAATAAGCAGTTCAACCAACTAATATTTTTGGTGAGGACCATTAAGGGCAGCAACGTTTGAGCACTGAGTCAAAGAATCTTGCACATCCCTGCTACGTACGACTATACATATATTGTAGTACTGCACGTACATCAAAAACAACTGTCCAGTTGGAGCAGACGATTACAAGCTCAACTCTACACACCCCCAGACCTGCAGATACATGAGAGGCCAGAGACCGCCAACCATCCCTATGTGTGAACATACCGTAAGACTTACAGCAGGGAGAAAAGAAAGAGAGGGGCGAGGGAACGAAGGGGGGTTTGGGTTAGCAGACTGAAAGAAAGTGTTGAGGGAAGGGGGGCCATGTAGCTGTAAGTAAAGGCCTCGAGTTGGAGCAGAGCAGGGTGCAGCTGAGCTTCTGGCAGGAACACAGCACGGCTTTATTGTGATTTGTAATTATGTGGTTTTCTGTGGGGCCTCAGTTTGGTGTGCTCCCACACTGAGGCTCTTTTTAGACAGGGAATACTGAGTAGGAGAACAGAGAGAGGGTGGGACCAGGGTCACTGCTAACTATTTCTGTTAAACCAAGAGAGAGGCAGACATGGCCGGAGCTCCACAGGATCTGAGCATTGAACTGAAGCCACACAATAATCCAGTCTTAGAAACAAATTTATATTTAAATGCAGACTTGACTTGTTGGAAAAAAAGACGGCTTTCCTGTAGCTTGCCATTTCCTCTCTGGAAGCAGTATGTGTGTGGTTAGTATAATGTTTGAACTGGACAACTGCACATTTTTGGAATAAAAAATATATGGGAAAGTGAATGAAAGGGCAAGAATAGAAAGATGTGCACAACTAGATGAGCTGACTTTAAATGGTTGGCATGCATACCTTGTTCTGTAACTTAAAAGCAAGACTGATGAGGTTATGTTGGATGTGACAATACTGTAAATATATGCCTTGTGTTATGTGCTGTGTTAGCCTAAACACGATAACCTAAGCCATACATGTTGTGTGTAGAGCATCACCTCACCTCATCTCATCCATGAGATCCACAGTGCCTTTGTTACTTTTGGTACCAAAGAGAAACAAGTGACAACAATGATTTTGGAATTTTGGCATCGACTTGGTACCCAAGTATTGGGCCTCATGACATAACTAATTTATATGAGGGGAAAGTCAAAAAGTATGGGTAAAAATGGGCACAGAAATAAAACACACCCTAAATAGTCCACTGGTTTCTGCAGCTGTACACTCCCATCACCAGCTGGCTGACACCAGTGTCATTTGTTCTTAACTACCTGCAGATGCTGTACAATTCAACAGATTCAGAAATGCCATCATAAGTACACTCTCTACAAAGTTACAGGCCAGAGTTAAATTATGGCAGTGCTGTCTCTGGTTTGGTCGTGGATTCCTGCCTAGACTACTGACTTGGTAATGTGAATTATGGTGGTGAACTTTACCCAAAAATTGTAATTTGTGCTTCTGTTTATTTTCAGCTAGTTGCGTGTTATATCATGTCATGTATGATGATGGTCTGAACCTTAGACATGCTAACTGGAGCCTGAATCTTTATTCTTGGCATCCTCTGGAGACTGACATAGTATCCCTTTAAAAAAAAAAAAAAAAGTAGACAGGAACAATACACAGCAGTGCGTGAGACAGACGAGATGAAAAAGATCACAAATTTAGGTATCACCCAGCTGAGCATGAGTAGAATTAAGGGAATGATGGACAGGATGGTGAAAGAAGGAGCTTAAAGGGAGAGCAGAGGTGATAACAAAGTGTTGGTGTGTTGAACGGCTGTGCTGCATGTTTTGCTGTCAGTCAGTGGCTGAGCTCTGCCAGTTAAGTTGAAGAGCGCAGACAGCTGTACTGAGATGAGTTTTAGAAGTAGGCAGAAGGATCATGGCCTAGATGAAAGCCTTTCACCCTTGTGTTATTCCTGCATGCCACTTTCACTGCAGTGTCTGCAGAACCAGATACTTGTCATTTTTTCGCTACATATTTAAAATGGCCTTTTATGTTTGCTGTGGTCAGTCTTGAGTCATGAGTTTGGATTGAATGTTTTAAACTGTATATTCTTTTAGTGTAGTGCTCATAGTTTGTTGGTTTGATTTCAACCTTTTTTTTTGTTAAAATAAGTAATTCAGAGCTTTTCCTTGTGTCTGCTCATCGATCACTCGTCTTTGAGTCTACCCTTAAAAGCTGACTGAGCTGAAGGTGGGAGGCCATGCACTGACTTAAACCTGCCCACAACGGTTGCAGCAGGTTGATTTCCTGTTTTTCAGCTTTCTTTTTTCTGTCTCTGTGAAACACTGCATTCATTTATACCTGCAACTATGTGCGTTCACAGTCAGAGAAAAGAGATCAGACTCGAGAAGTAAGTGTAAGTGAAATTTAGCCCCGGATGTTGACAATTCAGATTTTATTTCCATTTGTGATTTTTGTTTTTATGGATTTACTCAGTGTCACACAATCTGTTAAAGCAACTCCATTCTTAAGCAATTCCAATCGTAGGCCCGGGCCTGTGGTAAAAATGTCCTGCCCTTTCTACTCCAGTTTCATTAAAGACTGGGGGGAACTGAGGCATCGAGACAATGGAGGATTCTGGGGTGGGCCTCCTAGCTTTCTCCAGGGGACCCTAAATACAGCTTTCCCATCTTTACATGAGCACTGTTTTGTTAACACTGTACTTCTCAATTACAGGCCAACTCAGCCCAGCCACATGTGTAATCCTCATGTTTTCCAAGCTGTGTGTCTCGCCGTTTTCATTGGCTCAGTCTCATGTGTGGTTCAGGAGCAAAGACAAGGTAGTTTGGGTTTTCAGTCTGGGAAGCACAAGGCAGAGCAGCGATGGTTATGAGCTTTAAAGTCTTCAGTATCAATGCTTTAGTAACTGTAGAGTCTAAAAAGCCCATTTTGCAGATAATAAACACACTATGAGACAAAATGATCCAGGGCACAGTGGTGTTAACTTGATATATGTGCCTATTACTCAGGTGAGTTGGTGGTAAATTACTTTACAGAGAAGAAGAAACAGACATCAACCAGTGCAAACTGTGTGTCTGTGAATAAATACAGACACAGGGAACAGGAAGGGCAGGGCGGAGCTGTGCAGCGTGTTTCCTGTGAGGCAGGAAGTGAGCAGGGTCAGACCGCAGAAGCACTGTGAGTTATTACTCTATGCTGCTGCTGCCAAAGTCCAAAATAAACAGTCCATTGGTGCCTCACTCTTCCCTCTGATTTTAGACTTTACACTGATTAGACTGCTACCATTAAGTTTGTCTTACTGGCTAGGAAGCAATGATGCTTTGCATAGAACCTGACAAACTGAATAAGTGGCAGTCTGCGGTTGACTGGCAATGTCAGCTGCAGTTAAAACAACTCCTACTGTCAGTTATCCACATTAAATCTTGTATTATTCTGTTTGTGTCTTCTCTGACCTTTACAAATTGCACAGAAAACACTCAGGTCATTGGTCCAATATACTTCTAAATACTTGTGTTAGGGTTTCTCTTGCTGCAGAAGGTTTCTGAAGGTTACTGTGCAACAGAAGAGCTAATAGTATCAGTAATGCAGTATGAGGGAGGAGAGGAAATAGACATTCGTCTGAGGATCAAACTGTGACCTTTTACATGAAAAGAGAAGAGAATTAAAGGAGCAGAGAGATGGATGACTCAGCTGTTGGAGTCTAGTCTGTTTATGCTGACATTAAGTCCTGGATTGGATATGTGCTTCGCCCCCTTTTTTGTTTTGTATTCAGATATATACACACATGGACACACACACAAAGTCATTAGTACAGAAGGGAATGCACAGAACGAACTTCATACTGTTGTGAAACAACTTTTTGGGGATTAGGCATTTACTGAGATGTCTGCCTTCATGAACACCAGCAAGGCATGATCTACGGATCATAATGTCCCAGTGAAAAGAACACAGCAAAAGCCAAGAAATACTTTATCTTTCATAACACCAGCTTGTGACACCAAACATTGTTACTTACTTGTGTTACGTTCTTTAAGCTTTATCTCATTTCCCTTTTTGACAGTGTAAAGTGCTGGTAAGCAAATAAACATTGCTTTTCCTCATGTGATGCATGCCGTTGACAACAACAATTTTTTTTCCCCACAAGCTTTATTGGGAAGACGTATTCTAAAAATATGGCACTTTAAGAGGTTTTTGGGGTATTAACAGTTAAATATGTTACAAATGTGACAGTTGTAAGTGAAGTTGTCAGCCTCTAAATTCTATTTGCTGGAAATATGCTGTGGTTTCATTGTATTGTTCTGTCCCTATGTGTAGAGCTTTTGTGGTCCAGCTTTAAATCATTCATTCTAATAGTTCTCCATTGACTTTAATTACTGTGATGTACCACAGCTAAAGCCTGACTGAATCTTTCATTCCACTTTTTAAAGATCATGAGTTTTTCAAAAACAGGCTGTTGAGGCAAATATGGCCTTTGTTTAAACGTTTTCTTTTTCAGACCTTTATGACTGTAACTTTGCATTATCCTGTAGACAGCTGTTTATTTCCTACCAAGCAGTTCACACACACACACACACACATATATATATATATATATGTATGTGTGTTTATATATATATAATGTGTATATTCTTATTTCTCAGTATGGTTGCTATATAGAGAAAATAACGTCTCTGAAACAAATGTAATGTATTTCATTATTCTTCGTTTGCTGTAGAATCAGCAGAAGCTCGTTATTTGGCAACCAAAGTGTTCATATCGGGACATAAAACCTAATGACAGCTGGGTTCACTCTGCCCCAGTTTCTGCCTGAAAGCGCTCCTCATAAGGTCTGACTCCTAAGATTGGAAGTCAGCAAATAGTCACCATGTCAGACCTCGGTTTTTTTTTTTCTTTTTCTGTTTTTTTTTTGCTGCCACATTTTATCTTTATAATTCAGTGTCAGAATGAAAAGAAAATCCATATAAGGCTTTGATTCACTTGAAAATTCATGGAATATAACCCCAAAAATGTATTGTATATAATATTGATACAACAGATGCCGAACAGTAAATCTCATTTAGTAACGTCTTGGCATTGCTTACAATGCTCTTGAGCCCCCCAGTTTCCCAAATGTTCTTTTATATTTGTTGTTTTTCCTTTACTGCACTTAAAACAACACCTGAAGACCTGGTTGCTTTTATCTGAGCTTTGTATATGCTTGTTTAAAAATTCTGCTTAAAAGGTACAATTATTTTTATGCAAAAGGTGTTTTTTACTTATTTAGGTCAGTTTTGGATAAATGATGACCTAACATGTTTAAATGCAATAATACGATTGCGGCGCCAAGTAACTTCCTACTTCTGTGATTGAGTTGCCTTATTTTTCAAGGCGGACCTGCACACACAAAGTGCAACAAGAATCATTTATTGCCACCATTTCCTGGGCCCCATAACCTCAGAAACCCTGCAAGCACTGCTGCAGAATTACACGTTAAGTCTGTAATTTTGTTTCTCACATTTTTGTCTTTTTTTTTTTTTTTTCCACATGACCGTGATTCAGCTGCATTTACATGCAGATCTGTTGCATGCAAATTGCAGGATTGCATGACAACAACATTTGCATTGGATGGTGAGGGAAAAAAAACTAAAACACATAGATGATGGAGACACAGGAACAGGAAAGTAATGCTAAAAGAAAAGCATCAGGGAAACAACCAAAAATAAAACTGAAAGAGTTTGAAGTATAGGAAATATACAGGAAGTAAAAAGGAGAAAAGCAGTTATCCAACCCCTGGTTTTGAAAACAACTTTGCTTGCCCTAGAAAATCACACGATGACTAAGAGGCAACTTTTAATGAACTAGAAATAAAAAAAACCCCACCTCTATAAAAACATAAATAAAAACAAATAAAATCACATCTCATCTCAAATCATCTTGTTGGTTTACCACATTACACATGGTTTTAGGAAAATAGTTAAACTTTGGAGACCAGGATGAAAGCGAACTTGAAAATGAACTCATAATTAAATAACTAATTTTCTTTCAGGACCTGCAGTACTTCCGATCTTTCTCTTCTATCCAGACTATCTGCGACGCAATTCTGATGCTTCTTTTTAGACAGAAGGTTTGTGCAGAGTTTCGCAGAAAGGTTAAGGCTTACCAAATTTGGGTTTTTTTGTGTGCGTGATTTCATTCTTGAAGGACTGTGTGCGTCTGTCTCAGCCTGACCCTCACAAGGCCAACTTCTGCAGTCTGACTTCCTGTAGACAGTGTCAGGAAGAGGTGGGAGTTTTGTGTATGGGGCCCATTGTGAAGATGTTTTTTTTTCTTTTAGTATTTCTCATTTTTTATTTAATGCGTACTTCTGCTTAAGCAGTGAGCCACGAGTGTTTTTGTCCTCTTTGTGGACAAAGAGCAACAATTATCTCAATAGAAATTGCATAAAAGTACTTGCTATGATTGTGAAACACGCTCTCATTTACAGATAAAGTGTCACATGCAGCAGTGGCCCAAAGAGAACTTGTGATCAAATGGTTGAAATAGATCTGGGCATTGAAGTAAAAGAGCAGCACTTCATTTAACTTATTACGACAGTGGAGGTGCCCTTGAGCAGGACACTTAACCCCTGACTTCTCGTGACTGTGGTTGTGCCAGGGAGCCTCCACTGTGCCTGTGGAGCTGGATGACCCTGCAAAAGAGCATTTATGAACAGTGAATGTGCCCTGGATATATAAGAGTTAAAAAAAAAAGGAGGAAATAAAGTCAACAACTACATACACTCAACGAAGAAACTCCACCTTTTCTTAATACCATCTGGGATGAAGCCTAAGGCCCAGTCGCCAGGGTGTGTTGTCTTGGAAATATTTAATTGCTGAGAGTCTACTCTGAGGCTTTGCTCTTGGTATAACAGTGTTAATGAATTAATCTGCTTTGTCTGGTCATCTTTGACCCAATGTTTGATGACAGTCTTGTGTATGTCAGCTTCAGTGAACTGTAATTGTTAACGTGTGGAAAGATCCAGATAGCTTAGGGTTTCAGCTCTCTCGTTACTATGGCAATTATCGCTAGAGCAGAGTGTGTTTTGAAAGCAAACAGGTCTGTTTTGGCACTATAACCAGCTGGATGGATGCCACTGACAGGAATAAAGGTGACTGTGTGCCCGCATGACTTGTTTTTAAAAGAAAATTTCCGGCCTGGATTCTGGTTTTCACAGTTTTGGACATCAGTTCTGTCTGTCGCCATAACTTATGTATGTGAAATATATTATAGTGCTAAATTTTTGATGATGACGACTGTTTTTTCTATAAGTTCGTAAACTTTGCAGACACAGGTACTGATATCACTCGTCAGGTGTAGAGAGGTGTTTTTCTGATCTGAAAAGATATGTGAATTTTAGTTTTGCAAAGTGGTGATCATGAAGTATTTGCAAAATAACTGGAGCAATGTTTTGCACTGTTGTAAAGGGTTTTATGCCATTTTGATCAAAAACTGGGTAATTCAGTATTACTTCCATCTCAGTTGTTAACACGTTGGTCACCCCAACCCCATTCGAAACTACATTCACTGTACAAAACATCTATTTGTCTTACTCTCACTGAGCCCCTTTCGCTCCATCTTTTGGAATCCGTGGCCATCGCTCTGGTCAGCTGCAGAGAGAGGAACCTGAAAGGAAGTGGAATAAACAAAAGGAAAGCAAGCCAAACAAAGCTTCAGCGAGGCTTTGGTAGACATGCTGGTTCAGGGGCAATGTGCCCACACAAAGAGCTCTCTGTGAGAGTGGGAGTGCTCCGTATTCCTGTGGAGTACTCATTCAGTCGCACAAACACACACACACTGATTAAAATCACACATGAAGCATAGTACATGGAGATAAATTTGACTTGACACGTTTTTTTCACAGTTTTTTTCTTTTTGGTGCACCACTGTGGTTTTTTTACAGACTCATCCCTTAGATATCTCTGGACATCACCAAGCACTTGAGGTTGAGGCTTCCAGAAGCAATTAGAGCTTTCCATGTTTCTTATGGATACTAGTTGTAATTCAAATTTAAAGTGTTTTTATGTCAAGTGCTGACATAAAAACAGCAGCCTTTAGCAACTGGCAGCTCTACAGTGCCAAAAAAAATACCTTGGATTCAAGCGGTATTTTAATTACACCTTTGAACCCTCTTATGAATGTGGCTCTGCTGGTCCCTTTTCTGCTAATTTATGCATTAAATTTATTTTTCTAATCTGATTCTGATCAGCGTGCCTTAACTGCCTGTGCCAGTGCTTGCATCATAAGGCTACCGTAAACATTATGTACACAAATAACCTGTCATGAATCTCGCAGGCAGCTTTGGCAGCAGATTTGTGTGCTGAACTCCAACAGATTGCAGTGCTGAGATGTGTTGAAGTTGACTGTGCTTGTTAGATGGTGTGTCACACCTTGCAATTGCTAAAACTTGGGCCAGTTTGCAAATACATAAAAATATTTCTTCCTTTTTCATATTAGCCCCTCTCAGTACAACTACTGCATTTCTTGAGTACAGAGCCCTATAACATAATGGTGGAGAAGAGAGCAGCATGCAATGTGTTGGGTCAAGTGTGGGTTGCTGCAAAGCCATTTCGCTGCATATGCTTTGGGTTTATTGTCTGACGTGCAAGTCTTAAGTAATGGCGCACAAAGAAAACTAACATGAATTAGAAATTATTTTGGAGAGCAGGCATGGACCAAGAAAGTTTTCCTTTTCCTTTATCTCATACCAATTAGTATACCTATTCCTCAGCGTAATGCAAATGAATATACTACAATTAAAATTAATTTTTTTAAATGCATGTCATGCGTTTAGAATAGTGCCATGAGAGTCATTGACATAGTAAATGCATATAATGCAAAAGGACAGTGCAAAATGTTGATTATACTCCCTTGCAGGTGTGCACATGGATATCTGTGGATATGATGGACGCATAGTTGTTACTACTTTCGGACACAAATTTTGGGCATCACGCAGACTTCCGACTCTCACGGACTTTGGAGGATGATGAAAGTTACGTCAAGTGGTCTCTCACGTATACGCAGAAGCGGAAACCATTTGCATTGGTCTAAAATGAGCAACAGATGGTAGACTGCTGCACATCAGTCATGATGAATGTATATGCGAATATCTGATATGTTGTCTTACTTTGTTATGCCATAGTAATGCCTGACTTCAGTGAGCCATGAGATAGGCGAATGGCAGGAACAGGTTGAAAAGGTCAGCTGCAGCAATGGCAGACCAGAGAGATGCTGTAAAGTAGCAAAGTGTACAGGAGCTTGGGCAGACATTGTAAAGCAGTATCGATAGTACACATAGTAATAAAGGGTGTGGTCATGAATATATATACATGAGAGTAAACAGCTTTACAGTGTCAGGAGAGGGAATGTTGAGAAGAGTAAACCAGTTATTTACTATACAGTCTGAAAACTCTCTTGGAAATTTGGGAAGGTCAAGACACAGCCAGTAGAAGTTCAGTACTACTGGGAACTGACAAAAATGTAATGTTTTGGTCTTAACATTTCATCACTGTTGGTGCATGTAGTACTGTGATACTGTATTCTGGAAAGAGGCTGTCCTTGGGCAAGTTCAGACTAGTTTCTTATTCTGCTTTTCCTGCTTACAGCATCTGTGTCTAAGGTGGCCTGCCTCAGTAGTTTTATTTTTCAGTGGCCTAAACAACAAGACAAACTTTGTGCTGCTGATAAAGAATGGTTAGATCAGCATTTTACAATGTCAGCGCTACATACTTTTCAGAATAAAAGCCCTCTCGTGAAAGGAACTATCAAAAATACTGTGGCTCAAAGCCCAGCTGAAATTGTGAAGCCCAAACCTTAAATTGCAAGAAATGCACTTTAATTTAACTGGTTAACAGCACAGTTATCACCAAGTTTGTTTCTGCTACAGCGGTAAACAAAACGGAGGACTGTCAACTCAACTTTTGCTATAACACTGGACTTACTTGACACTTGAATGTCTGAAGACTTGAGCAGAGACTTGAAGGCAAAATGCTGAGTAAACATAACTTGGCCACCAGGAAATATATTTTGAAAAAGCTCTCCTTTCTAGTTTTATCTTTTGTTGCTCTGCCAAACTGTCACAAATTATTAATGACATGACTTGGATACATGCAATGTCTCCATAACATGATGCACACTTCCAAGTGCAGGTGCTACTATGTGTGCAATCTGTGATAAACAAAAAATCTAATCAAAACTTGTTGTGTATGTGCTTCTACATCTTAAATAAACTTGACTGTGTTTCAAATGGTAGAAAAACACCTGTCATTTGTGCCCAGTGGTTCGATTTTGCTCATCATTGCAATCATCATAGACATGTCTCTCTATATTACTCTGTAAAAATATAAGATTGTTACAGCATAAAATGCCTTAAATATATATAAGTTGCTAAATGTCAACAAAATCTATATTATACTGACAAATGGTAGTAGTTAAGCTTGACATCCAGTTATTTTCTTACGTGTGCACTATGCTTTTAGCTTTTAATGAAATGTTACATAGAGTTAGAATTGACTCTGGTTTCAAGGTGACCAGTCAGAGATGTGTTCAGATTAAACCAGGATTTTTCATGTGTTAAACAGACTCATCATGAGGCTCTTTGCACAGTTGCATCTTTGTTTTCAGTCTTTTTATTGAACTATTTGACACAAACAGACACTTTGCATTTTAAAGATTTCAGACTTAGCTTGAACTTGGTTTAACATTTCATGGTTATTGCTCTAAAATTAAAACAAAAACAAAAAACAGGGATTAGGTTGCAAGTGAAATGAAACTGAGGAGAGATATCTGTTCGACATTTCAAACAGAGATAATCACAACCACACTGTCAAAGAGAAGAAAAGTGCAGCTGTCTGTCAGCTACCAGGTTTGAATGATTGAAAGAGCAGAGAGAAACTATTTGGGGACCTGATTAGACAGTGTCTTCTGCAGGCCTTCCTGCTGTTTTTTCTTGTTGGTGTCCTGCAGTGTCTTTATAGTGGGCAGCTGACAGTTGATGGCCTAATGACTAGTGGGGACAGCTCAAGGTTATTCATGGACCAGTGACGCATGTTGTGAGAAATCTGGATTCTTTTAGATTTAAATTGTCTATTTTTTATTTTTTATTTTTTTACAGATAGCTCATCCTCCATGTGTGGCGAGTCGAAATGTTTGCTGGAGGCCACTGCTGTGTCGTTCTTGAATCCATTTCTAGTTCCACTTTACAGTTCAGAATTGCATAGTAGAGACTATCAGTCTCCTGTAACATTGTCAGTAAAGTGGCACGAACCAAAGTGGCGTCATCTGCAAACGTGCATTTATCAAGAGCTGTTTTATAGAGTTAAAAACTTCTGCCAGTTGAATAAGAAAATGTACGTTTAAGTAGTGTGGTGTCTGTTTCATAGAAACAGAAGCGTCTTTAATAGAAACTTCGGACTTACCTTCTGCACAGCATAGCTTTCTTGATAGTTACAGGATGGATATTTTTCTGTTAACGCCAACTGTCAATTTTCAGATTCTCTATTGATGTTAGTGGGTACATTATTTAGCTTGATTCAGAAATCTTATTACCTTCTGTGATGTGACAGTATTTCAAGCTGCTTGCATGCAGACTGTGCTCTTGGAGTGACAGGAGGCAGCTAGTCATGGGTACAATCCGGGCTGTTTGTCAAGCTTGCCACTTCTCTTCATTCATATGCATGGCTTTCACACCAGAGAAACATACAGAGGATTTTTTATTTATTTATTTATTTTTAAATGTTTGAACAATATGACAAGATCTTTCAGGGTGAATATATTGTTTAAGGTGCTGATGAGCATCGTCCTTGTTATTTAATGTGCTGTAAGTTTAATTCCACACAATACAAATGTATATTACATGGTACAGTAGTAACATAATGCCTGCTGAGCCTCCCAGTCAAAATTTAGAATACCTGTTTAAACCACCGGGTACTTTAAAAACTCCTTTTTTAATTCGGCAAATGCAGCATCAGATCAGTGGGCCTTCATAATGTGGAAAGTACACTCAAATTCTTTCATTCAGTAAAAGATGTCAGTAAAGCAAGTTTCAGCTTGTGTCTTCTGAGGAAAATGAGCAAACCGTTGAGAAACCTCCCATTTCACCCCTCCTCTTTTCGTTTCCTGTAATTTTTTTTAAAACTTGAAAGTTAAGGTTGCTATAGTGACACAGAGAAGGAATAAACTTCCTGTCTTTTTCCTGTGGTTAATTACGTCCTCTTTTGGCCTCCTCTTCCTTTGCAATTTCATTATTTCATGTAGCTTATTATAAGAAACACAGTACAAAAGACATTTTCAGAATTTGAATGTGGAGTCTAGTGTTTTGTTACGCATTTCCAGTGTAACAAATTATTCTTTCAACGCTTTACTAAAAGCAGTGGGAGAAAGAAAGCGGGAGTGAGCTTTATGACTAAACTGGCATCATCAAGTGATTAGCATCATGTAGCACAGCAGGAATTTGTGTCTCTTACAAAAACAAATCCTAAAGTCTTCCTACCCAGCTGTTAAAATAATTTTCTCTGATTTGTCATTCCTCACCTCGCACCACAAGATTTACCAACAAACTTCTGTAATTTAAATAAATCTTATTATGTGATTGCCACAGCACACTGAGCCTTCTTGAAAGACATGCAGCAAAGGTGGCTAAACAGTGTTTCTAAATTATTAAGATGAAATATACATTATTTTTCATTATTCGTTAGTTAAATCTTTCTTTCTTTCTTTCTTTCTTTCTTGGCTTTGCAGATGATCTTGAAAGAGCAAGTTCCAGCATACTGTTAAAATTTGATTGTTGAAAGTTGAGCTGAAAGTTACAATGCCACATTTAAACTTGAGATGAAATGCTGAGCGATGATGTTTGCTTTGGCCATGTCAGGTGCATTGGTCTGGTCGGTTCTTTCATGTCTGCAGGCTTCAAGGCCAGGGCAGCCTCTGATTTTTAGGGCTGTGAGAGGGTCAGTCGTCACAGGCAGCCTTGGTCGCTGCGTCTGCTCTTTGATCGATGGCCTTTCAGTTTGGAGTAATTATCCCTGGCCAGACTGGAGGCTGGTGACTTTGTGAACTGGCATGTCCACACAAAGATGCATAAACCTAAAAATTCTGACTACATGTGTTAATGACTCGTTTACACTGCAGAGATTATTGTCAAATGGTTTACTGCCATGACAGAAATACTAAATCAATGCCTCCTTCCATTAGCAAGTAAAAAAAAAAGTACATTGCAGTGTCATCCAGTAAACCCTCATCTCACTTTGCCTGTCCTAACAACTTGAAATGGTTGTTTAACCTAACCTCCTTTCTGTCATAATTTGTATTGCATTTCAGTGTAATCTAACATTTAAATTGATAGTCAGACATTTAAGTGTTTGTGTCCATTGTCTGAATCCATACAGGTATAGGGATTGTAATTGCAGCTCATAAATGCTCCCTGTAGCACAAAGTTGTGTCTCGCATTATATTGTTAACATACTTAGAGTTTAATGACTGTGTCAGATATAAAACTGTTTAAAATAACATAAAGAACACTGGGAACAGTTGCCTCTTAAGATTACTGCTGCACAGGAGCAACTGTCTTTAATCCGACATACACACAGGTGACAAATTAAAGGAAAAACCTGATCCCTTGACCCCTACGTTGAGGGGAATAGGTGACTGTGGTGTGCCGTGGGGAACATTTTGTAGGCATGATTTGGATCCACTTGTCACCTTCAAGGGAAGATCTGCAAAGCAATACAAAGTTATTCCAGGTGATCACCCATATGCTATGATGAAAGGTGTTCATCCCTCAATCTAGGTTTTCTAGCACAAGAGTGTCCCTTTCAGATTTAAAGATTTAAAGACAATGAAGAACATCTTTGAAGAGTTTCAGAAGCTATGGCCAACCTGTATGGAGGACCATATGTGGAAGAAAATTACGCTTTCAAATTTAGCTGTCTTAGTGTAGATAAGGCCTCTAGACATTTGGCTGTCTCCTAAATTCCAACTTAAAGCAAATATATTAACTTTATTGCATTTGTGCCCTTTCAAGACACATTGTCAAGCTCTCATTTACTTTGTTTTCAAGACAATGCCTTTTAATGGACTCATATATTGAACAATATAATGGATTTGTGGCTGGCTTTCGGTTTCTCGCTTGGTTGATATGTTCATGTGTTTGAATGACTTACATACTTTGAAATATAGGTTTCGTCTCTACCTACAGAAAAAGTGTGCCTGTATGAAAGGTATGCAGCTTCATTTTTCTTGTCATTTGTTGCAGTTTTATTCAGTCCCCCCCTCAACAGATTTGCTTCTAGGTTGTTACCTGAAATAATATACTTTTATTGTTACCTCGCTGTCTAGCTTTTGTTACTTAGCATGCCCCTATCCAAATGTTTGTGCCATGCTTCTTCCCCAACTTATTTTTTGATGCACCAATTCATAATTCATTGAACCTTTTTCCTTCATTCCTTCATTTTCCTTCACATGTGAATGTGTATGTGTGCGCCTTTGTGTGTGTCTGAGCACAAAGATTAGTGCAGGAGGGGGGGCTGGTAATGGATGCATGTATAATGCATCAGCAGAACATTTCCAAGTCGTCCACAGCCCGTGATGCAGTAGCTGCCTCTCCGTTCAGGACCACCACACTGTGTGTCTCTGTATGCCTTCAGCTTAGTCAGCTAGTGGATAAGAAAATAATTTTTCCTGCTGTAATGTTCAGTGTCAATGTTAAGGATCGGTAGAAGAAATCTGTGCCATGATGCAACTGTGTCACACTTGCACTCCTTCCCATGGTTCAATCCAATAACTGAGGCTGTAGCTGGTGTGACTGTGGACTGCTAATGCCAGGGAAAGACACTAAGCCCCCAGCTTTGTTTGGCGGCTGCTTGAAGTGAGGCTGAATCTCAAATAATGATTGTGTGGAGTGGCTTCTCCTGTGAGAGTACTGTGAATGTGGAGTGGTTTTCTGGGTGACAGAACAGTACAGTATGAAGCAGGACGCATTACTGTGGTCCAGTCATCTGCCTAAATAATATGTTTCACTGTTTTTAGTCCTCTTAGTCCTAATGCGTCGATTTCAGGCGTAAAACTTCCAAAATTGAATTGTTGCTACAGGGCTGCTAGATATAGCGCTGCAATAAAAACAAAGAAAAAATAAACTTCATATTGTCACTGTGAATTCAGTTCTGTTTTTTAAGTGTGTTTGGGAAAGAAGGGCTGATCCTGACCAAGAGCTGGGTGGAGTTAGTCAAAATATTAGTCAGAGCTGTTTTTCAACTGTTATCAAGTAGGCAAATGTAGTAGTGGCCTTCATGACTCCCCTGTTGAAGCCTTTGTGATTTGGAGAATTTGGAGGTGCAGATTAACTATGTGGTGCTGATGTGTCTGAACTGTTTATACCAAATACAGACAATAGGAGAATTTTAGGAGTTGTGCTGTGACAAAAGTAAACAAAGACAACATTTTCCCACTTGCACCTTTTAAACAGCTTTTGTTGTGGTGTATTGAACTTAGATTGGCAGTCAGATTTCTCACGTCTGTACAGAAACATGACACACTTCTATAGCTTGTAATACAATCCGATTGAATGCATATATTTTTTTTAAATTGCTGTTAATTGAAATACACAGATGAAACACTGGTGCAAAGTTCGGATATTCACACGGCTAAGTATAGATATTCATAGCACAAAACACACAAAAAACGTAAAATACTGAATCTGCAACCCCTATGATGTTGTTTAGTAGCAAGCAAAGATGTATTTGTGTGCATTGAACAAAGCTGCATGCTTCTTTTTCCTTGTAGCTAAATGTGTGAGTGTATTATTACACAGCAACACACTGAGTGTTGTGTACAATACATCTCTTACCCTAGTGCTTCTTTAGATGTGCACCCTTGATGGCCTTTGTCTCTAGCAAAGGGTGGCAGAACAGTGTCAGAGGTCATGTAACACAATCCTGACCTCTATCCCACCAGATCCCTGCAAGATGTAAGCTCTGATTAAGCTATGTGGAAGCAGGCGTCAAAGTGAAGCGGGGATACTGTGACAAAGACACACACACACACACACACACACACACACCCATCATGGCTCTTATCAGATTAATATCTTGCACTTCTTGGAATTTTCAGTAGATTTGTCTTTGCAGAGGCTTGTAGTTTCTGAATCATTGCTATGGGAATGTCGGAGGTTTAATCAAGTGATTCACAAATTATGATGTTGATATATGCAAACAATGACTACACACAATGACAGTATAGTTGTGTTAAGTGTGGAGAGATTAAGAGAATGGGTAGAAAAATTACAACACAAATATCTATTTACTCTTCACATTTCGTCTCCTTTTTGACAATCAGTTGATTTATCCGCAATGTAAAGATTCTATTCGTAGATCAGCGGACAAAATCGAACGTCATATTAAATGTTTTTTGCTGGCTAATTCCATCAGATAAAATGTTATACAACTATTCTGGCACTTTTTTTTTTTACAATATATTAGTCCTCACAGGACAGCATTTTAATGGTAGTATGTTTTAGTTCATTGTTTATTGGAAAATAGATTGACTCTTGTATTTGCTTAGTAGTGCCATGGCTGAGAAAGCCTGAATCAGATGTTGCAGACGTTAAGCACCCTTCTACTTGACGCTTTTTCATCCCTGCAAACATTTTCAAAATCAACATCAATTATGAATCCCTTCCATCTGGTGTACTGTGATTACTGCTCCTGGCGGTGTAATGGGCCTGATAGCCACTCCTGCTCTGTCAAACAGTTTCAAAACTAGACTTTGGAGCTGACGAAATGAAGGAGGAGAGACGGTTGGATCAAAACCAAGGAAGAACTGAGAGCGGGAGAGACCTCACTTATTTTTTTTTTGTCATCAGCAAATTTAAAAACCATCAAGAATTCATTTGTAATAAGTTTTGGCTGCCTCACATTGGTGGACTGGAGAACTGTGTGAGGCTTTTAGTAACTTGTGTGCTACTCTGTGTTGCAGATCTGAAGGTTGTTTCAATCATTGGAAGTTAAGGCCAGGAGCTCACTAGTTAATTTGGCACCTTCCCAGTGGGACCTCACTCTGGTGTTCCATCAAAGCCTCTAAAGGCTGTCTGTCTGTTTCTCTCCCCTTCCTCTCCTCTCCACATTTCACTCTCCTCGGTTGATGCTCTCTGCTGTCTCCTATGATTAATGGTTTGCTGTCCCTCTCATCTGAGTGTCCCATCAGTGTCTTCCAGACAGTCTCATCTCTGCTTTTCTTGACTCCCACTGACTTTGTCCTACCTCTCTCAGATAGCACTTCTGATTTGTAACACTGTCTCATCAAACCCAAGCATCCTCTCCGTATAGATTGTACAGCAGGTGGTTATGAGATGCTACCTCCTTTACACCGCTTTTATCATCTGTCCAAAAGTCAGACCTGTAAGACAGCGACTGTTGCGAGGAGAGTTAAAAAAAAATTGCTTTTAGACAGAAAAACTGGTGAAGACGGCAGTGTATGGAGTTACGTCAAAGGTTAAAACCTAACCTTGGACTTTTTTTTTTGGTGTGTAAGATTGTGTCACATGTCTCGTCAAATTCTTTACAAGTCCCATCTAAACCGCGAGCACATGACACCACCTTAAAAAAATTCTCATAATCTTGTCATTCTAAGGAATGCAATGTTTTTTGCTCTTATAGCTACACAACCAAAATGACAGAAGTTGAATTCATCTCTAACAGGAGGGACAACATGATGGACAGTTAGAAGTTTGTCATGTAGTGTAGTCAAAAGGTAAGACAGCATTTGCAGAGAGACAGAAGTGTCAGAAACGTTAGCAGGAAGCTGTCAGTCTGTCACACAAGCAGCTTCTCTTTCCTCCTTCGTGTTTTGCTTGCCACAATTCTCTGAGGGAGTAAGAAGACAAACATTTTGTTCCAGAGGTCCCAGTAGCCTGTCAGAGCATTGTTTCCTCATACACTTTCAAGGCTGACAGTTGCTACAAGACTCATTATCAGTTTAACTTTTCTCAGACATCTTTCCACATACCTAAGAGTTATTATCCACTCTTTTATTTACGTCTTCTCCCTTGTTAGCCGTCTACGTCTCAGTCTTGTATTGATGGCAGAAAGATGTCTGCGGCCTCCTTGCCTTAAAGGAACACACAGTGTATTGCTTTGTACTTATTCAGTATGTCCCTAAAACAGTACAGATATTTACTGGCAGTCACACAGACTCTACCAACTTGAGATATGAATTCATTTCATCTCTCACTATTATAAAGACTGTTTTTCTTCCCCTTTAGATTTTTCTTTAAGTATTACTTAATCTTTACACTCCAATGACCTCTGGAGTCACACAACTGCCACAGAGCACTTTAAGCTCGATTGTTTTCCTACCTGCACCTTTATGATCCCGCAGTCTAATGCATCACATACGCAGGTTTTTCTTTTCTTGTTCACGCCTCCTGAATTGGTGACGTTAATGATTAATTGATTATAACCATTATCCAAAACTTGCTGCAGGCACAGCACAAAAGAATTTTTCCAAAACAGAAAAATCATGTTGCAGGGATGTAGTTGGAAGACTGAGTTCTCCCAAACTCATTTTAGCTGCTCTTCATCAAACTGCCCAGTTATTGCTGCTTTATCATTGAGGAGAATAAAGTAATTTTGTATTGTAGATGCTTTTAATGGCTAATGGGTTATTGCTTTTCAGGCCGGCTAGTAACTGGATGAGGGAATTTGCATCATTACAAAAAACTGTCATCAAATGCCTTATGTGCAATGCAAAACATTTTCTTCTTCTTCAGTCATTCATTATAGATAGAGGAAGTAGAATTGGTCTTCTCGCCTCTCATCCTTCTCTGCGTTGGCAGCAGTTGTCAGCGTGCTGTCCAGACTTGCTCTTTGCCCGAAGCATTGTAGCCATCTGTTGGACGAGACTGAATCTCTCTGTCCCCGTCTTTCAAACAGGCCGATATGTCTGTGTGTATGTGCGTGTTTTTTGCGTTCTCAAGCGTACACGTGTTCATGCAAGCTGCTTCCATTTCCTCCTTGATTGGTGCTGAGAATAGGAAGTGGCACATGTGTCTCTCAGAGGGCCTCTGGTCTCAAGTCCGGATTGGCACAATTCTCAACATGTAGCTGAGAAGAACAGGCGGCGTTGGTGTGTAGGCGGCTGATTACAGTGGGAGAAAGAGTTGAAGAAATGATAGAGAATGAAATTAATTAGATTAAAGAATAAAGACAGTAAAGCTACAGGGTGGCTATTTTGTCATATAAGAGATATCTTTGTGTGGCCAGAAGTTCATTACAGTGAGTGTCTCTTGTCTCACTTGGTCTTGTTTGACAAGAGATGTCAGCTCAGTCCTTTTATTGGGTTTTAATTCTCCCCTAATACTACGCCCCTTCTCGCTAGTTTTGTTTTTTGAGTTCCCGTTGCTTTTTTCTTGCTCTAGATACAAATTTTGGCAGCAACACGAGCTGTTTCATCACTCCCCCCCCCTGTATGTATGGTGTATAGTATATTTGTAGGAAGACTCTGAGAATTCAAACATCTCATTGTGCTATTTGTTTCAGTCTCAATGTGTCTCAGGCTGTTGAGAGTGAGAAAAGAGCTTGTGAGAAGTCTCAAGTGAGTGAGAAGTGATGTCTAACAGTGAGACAAGCCCTGCCTGCACTACAACCAGTATTCCTCAGCCCTCTGAGGAAGAAGAAAAAACTGTTTTAAAGTGAGCTAAACATTGTTCAAGGAGAATTCTGGTCTATTTCAGCCTTGTGTACTATGCATGCACTCCAGTTTTATACCGTACTGGTGGGTTACTTTACCCACACTACAACATGTGAGGCATTTAACTCTCATAAGGCTGAACTAGCTCTGTGTCACCTAAGAAGAGTATAAGTATAAATGGAAAAGGAAAGATCTTAAATAGAATGTGTATTTTCTATCAATATTGTGTCTATAAGTATATAATACTGAGTTTCTCTTTATGTTTAGGTACACTCCTTGATATTATTGTTTTGCCCCAAAGCCCTCTCTAAGATAACTGCTGATGAATTTCCTCGAAGTCCTATTTTCATAATGTCATCAGTCATCAGGAGGTTTGGGGGCACATTCAAGCACTCTAAGAAAACCACATGAGCATATCATGAGAGGCTGGTTAGGAATTTACTATTACTACTCCAAAATTGAGTTTGTCGTGACTCTTAAATTCTTATTTTCTGCACTAATTTCACTAACATGTGTTCCTCTCCTCAGTAAGGAGATTTACCTTATTTACTCATGTTCCCTAAAGCATTTTCTCTTGCTAATGCCCTTAAAGAGATTGGCTGTGGCTGGTGAAGGCAGTTGTCATGCTGACTGAAAGGAGGCGGAGCAGTGTGAGTAACTAGTGTGAGCTGTAGCTCTGATTGGAATGGTCCAGGCCTAAACATCAACAGCGGGCCTGTGTTCTCAGCTAGCAGGGGCCTACACTGCTGCCTTTGTGTCCTTCTCCTAGTCCCACCAGGATAGGTCACACTTGCTCCAAACACATGCACATCTATTCACACACATAGCAAAGTTCTAAAGCCATGGGAGGCAGATCTTTGAAACAGTTAAACTTTAAAGTTGATGAAGCTCTGGCTGCAAGATGCTGATGACGAGGCGTTGCAGCAAGATAAATAAATACATTGATGGTTTTAAGAAGCTGATCCTGAGTCTTGACACAAAACAGTGGGAAGTACATTTCTTTTCTTCGTTTTTTTCTTTTTTTAAGTCTGGACTTGTCCGTTTCATCTTGCTTCACTGAATAACAAAACTCTGGAGACGGCGAGGGCATGCCAGGAATTCTCACAGAAGAGCTGGCTGGCACACTTACTCCTCTCGTCATGTCTCATCACTGGTCAAATGTGGGAGTAGGCAGAGATTTGTCGGTTCTTCTCTCAGTTCTCATTTCCACATAAAAAATGCTCTTGTATTCTAAGTTTGAGCAGTAAGCCATCCTTCAGAATTTCTACCCAGCGTGGAGCAAATGACACCTGAAGGCCAATCAATTACTTGACAAAAGTTTTGGACAGTGACAGGTGGTATGTCTTCCCCCTGCCAAGACAAATGTGGCTTTTGTGTCTCAAAGGCAGCTGATACAACAAGTATCACTAAAGAAAGTCATTTGTCTGTGTTAGTGAGGTGGAGTTCAGCAAGCAGTGTAACACTTAACAGTATCTGCCTTCTGTGGCCATGATGTTCACACCTAGTTGGCCTGCTACTGAACTTCTTAAGTTGGAGCTTAACACTTACGCAGGATAACTGTACCCAGGAACTACCTGTCTGCACAGTGGGCGCAAACAGATTTCCTCTGGGAATGAGAACAATGAGAACTATATTTCATTCCCAGGTGTCCCTAAGCAGCTACCTCCTCATCTGCAAACAAGGGGAGTCACCCAATTACAGGTATATTCATTTGGGTCCTGTTGAAGTACACAACACAAAATCAAAGGGTCCCTTGTTGCCTATAAATACAAACAAGAGTAATTTTCTTCATCAGCTCTCCAACAATTAAATTAATGAAGCCACCAGAGACCCTGGAGAAAAGACACTTCTGTTTTTTTAATAATATTATATGACCCAAAGGGATCAATGTATTCTCTGCCTTTTTGCCAGCGGTGCAGGTTCTTTAGTTTGCAGCCACCTGGGACTTGATTAAAGCTATTCATCCATCCATCCATCCATCCATTGTCTTCCGCTTATCCGGGGTTTGGTCGCAGGGGCAGCAGGTGGAGCAGGTTGTTCCAGACTTCCCTCCCCCCGGCGACGCTTTCTAGCTCTGCCCGGGGGATCCCGAGGCACTCCCAGGCCAGCCGAGAGATATGATCCAGCGGGTTCTGGGTCCTCTGGGTCTGCCCCGGGGTCAGCAGTAATGCGGGCCCTGTACCGGACCGTCGTGGTGAAGAGAGAGCTGAGCCGCAAGGCCATCTACGTCCCAACCCTCATCTATGGTCATGAGCTTTGGGTTGTGACTGAAAGAACGAGATCGCGGATACAAGGTCGAAATGAGCTTCCTCCGCAGGGTGGCCGGGCTCAGCTTTAGAGATAGGGTGAGGAGCTCAGACATCCGGAGGGAGCTCGGAGTAGAGCCGCTGCTCCTTCACGTCGAAAGGAGCCAGTTGAGGTGGTATGGACATCTGGTTCGGATGCCTCTGGGGAAGCTTCCTCTGGAGGTTTTCCAAACACGTCCACCTGGGAGCTATTCATGTTTCTGTTTATATGTGCCGATGTAATTTGTGAAGGGGATGCATCCAAAAAGGACCTCAGTCACTCTGTGTCACTGTCATCTGACCTAAATTTGTCACTGTTCATGACACCCCCCATCTGGGATCGCAGTCTGCCCATCATGGGTCGGGCCTCAGCTCCATCCTGCTGCAGCTGGACCCCAGTAAATCCTGTGGACTCCCTGGCACTGGTTCACCTGGCACCATCCCCATGTTGGTTCTGCCAGTCACATTATAACCCATCAGTAATCAGGCAATTTCCTGAGTCTTGCTGAAAGATTTACAAATTCCCGGGTGCTTTTTCTCCTACTACATATCCTCATACTAACACTCCCTTCGTCTCGAGAAACATGCAAGCAGTTGATTTACGCATGGGTTTACTCTCGCGTTTTTGACATATTTTTGTGCAAGAAAGTTAGTTTTGACAGTCGTACTGAATCTACCTGATCCTATTTATACAAATTTGGTGACTACACTGGTGGTCCTCTGTTTTTTTCCCTCTCTTGTGTTTTTTTTTTCCTCCTAATTTTCTACCATGAGTCAGATATGCCCGCAACTGTTGTACATGTTGCCCAGTTGCTAGGCAGTGGGCAGTGTTTATTCTCCCGCAAACTCAACTTTTCTTCATTTGCTGCTGTGCACAAGCAGTGTGATTTCTCATTGCATTTGTCATATGGTTGAATTCATTAGTGTGTCTTTCATTGTTAGCTTCAGTTTTCATATGAGTTCAGATCAGTTTTAGATGATTTTATTGTGGACTGTTTGTGCTGAATAAACCACTCTACCTCTGAGGTAACTTGGTTTGTCACTATAGGTCTGATGATGACCATGGTGTATTCAGTCGCCAAGGCTACCAGTTACAGCTTACTGCAGAGACACTCTGGTCAGTGCTGAGTCATAAAATGTTTTCCAAACAATCTTTGGAAAGTACTCATGTTGATGTGGCATCTGGTCATAGTCTATGTGTGTATGTGTATGACAGTGCACATGTGTTTGTCTGCGGTCATGCAGCTGCAGTTTTGAGCCTTCATAGTCCAAGCGAGGTATGGTGATAATGCAGCTTTAGCCACAGATCAGACAAAGTGTGCTGTGTGTAAGTGACAGGATCAGTGGTATCAGTCCAGCTGTCGGCATTATAAATACAAATATTCTGCCTCTGAATTCCTGCTTTTGTGCACGGAACAAACAGGAACAAAAAATGTGTAAACTGTATTTTGAATGTTAAATTATGTGAATATCAGACAAATTCCACATGCACGTGCTTGAATAACTGGGAATATGTACTTTCTGCCAGGAGGTAAAGTGCATTTGCACTGTAGAGTAAAGAAAGCTGCAAGCTATTTGTTTATCAAAGCAGCAGTGTCATTGAAATATGTGCCAAACACCACTGCTCACTTGTAATTGTTAGGAGCTTCAGGTTCAGTGGACAAACTCCAAAGGGTATGTTTACTACTTTTAGGACTCTGTATGTGTGTGTGTGTGTGTGTGTGTGTGTGTGTGTGTGTGTGTGTGTGTGTGTGCGCGTGCGTGTGCATGTGGTAAGAGGACGGCCTGTTACCTCAGCCGTGGTCAGCCAGATTCATGAACTCACAGGTCTACAAAGTATGATCTGCCACTTTGACTCCAGACTCACTGTCTGCAGCTGAACCATACAGGCTCCAGGGACAAACTAGGATTTTGGTCGTTTACTGTTTTTCTCCTCATGTTGATCATTGAAAAACATAAATTCTCAGTTTGCTGGTCTTTGTTAATGTTTAAACATAAAGAGATAGTTGTAAAGATGCAGTTGTACAGAGTTTGTGTGAGGAGTTTTAGAACAGGAACAAGAAGAAGCCACATACATTTTATTCATGGCTAAGTGTACCGTCTACATTCTGACAAAATGACTACATTTAAATGGAGTGCACATCACACATTTCAATTGGATCAGCCTGCATCTTAGTTATGTCCCATTTCTTAAATGGGGAGTCTGTTTACAGTTTTCTCTTCACACTTACTGAGCCAGAAAGAACATTTCTTTTTTCTTGTGGCTTAACAATATGGCCTACAGACTGTACAGCAGGATGAGCGCTTCATCATGCTGTGATTTGTAAATTCCTTGGTTGGAAGAGGTGGAACTTCATCATCATGAGCCTAATGTTTAACAGAAAATCTTTTTTTTCCCACACTGTATTCTTTTTGTTTTGCTGCGTCAACCTAAGTGAAACATATTTATTCCAAAACTTTGGAGGTTTGTTAAAATTGTCTTTCGATGCAAGCTGATCTGTTAGCCAGTTTGGACTCATATACCATATAGAAGAGCAGGAGCTGACAGCTGTCTATGGAAAATATCTTGGCCCATTCCTACCCAGGGGCTGCTCTGTGCATGTGTGTGCTGCATGCTGTGCTGTGTGCTGCATAGTAGTGTATTTTGAGGGTCATCCCAGAAAGACTTCACCCCAGGCGAGTACGAGTAGAGAGTGCACTGACAGGCGCCCCTGGGTGTGTGTGTGTGTGTGTGTCTGTGTGTGTAGTGTTAGATTCCTTGTGGCAGATGAGCTCTCTCTGGTTGCCTCAGGCTGTGAGAATAAACATAGCAGAGGATAAGAAAAGCCCATATCCTGTCGGTGCAAGACGTTTCCATTAAAATGTTAACCATGATAAAGTGACTCGTCTTGAAAAGAAAAAGAAAAGAATAAGATGGCAGGTGTTTTTTGTTCCTTTGAATGCTGAGAGTGGCTGGGATTTTTCTGCTGTGAAATTAAGAGACCTCGCATTTCCGTCTGTATTCGGACTGCAAATAGAACTGCCTGACTGATAGCTAAAGCAGCAGAATGCATGGAGGTATACAGTGAGGAAGAACAGGAGACAGGTCCAGGATAAAAATGAGAGATGGGATATTTTGCAGAGCTGAAGACAAAGCTGTGAGGTAAAGGGAGGGGAGTAAGACAGAGGTCCAGATGTGAGACAGCTTGCTTGGCTGCCTGTTTACATTTTTCGGCTAACAGGAGCGTATTTTTAACCTCTGCCTGTTTTTGTTCTCTCTGCAGGTGCTGGAGAGTCAGGGAAGAGCACCATTGTGAAGCAGATGAAGTAAGTGACTGCTCATTGTTTTTCTTTTCCTCCCATCATGAGTGCCGACTTAATATATGTTTTAACAGAACAAGTGCTTGTAAAAGGAATATATAAATACAGATGGCTTTATAATACTCATTTGATGAGTATGAAGCATAACATACTCACCACGCAGCCAACGACATAAAATGAAAAGTTATAGCAGCACCTTAATTTGTTGACATTAAAATGTGTGTGGCACAAACCTAATATCAAAGGTTTGAATCTCAGCCTTGGTTCCTTTATGTAGTGTTTGCACAACATAATACCTTGTTCATAGTGACTCCCATGAATCACATGTCTCAAGAAATGCATTTCAATTCGCCCGTTTTTATATGCATTCTCAATTTAGCGCATGAAAATAGTACAATGGGAATACAGAAATGCGAAAGAAGTCATAATATCTCAAAACTTTTTATTCTTGGCTTGAAGTGGAAATGTCTGTGTATGAAAATAAACACAAAAGCAGGGTTTGCAAGTAAATCATTATGTACAGACATGAACCATTTAACTTAAACATCCACTTGTGCTTTGCTCCACTAAGTGAGTAGGAGACAACAACGTTAGATCCATGTAGTGCAACAAGGTGACTGTAAGTTTCATCATTTTAACACATGTAAAAATAATAAATAAAAAAACGTCTGCTGTTTAAGAACACTGGATGGAGTGTAGCATTAAATATTCATTAGCATTTTGTTTTGCTTTGGGTTTTTTTTTTTTTTTGGAGGGGATGTTAATATTTAATATGGTTTAATTCAGATAAAGTCAGATGCTTTCAACTCGAAAACCCTCTCTAATAGTCTCTGAAACAAGAGCTAAAAAGATGGTGCTAAATGTGCACCTCCACAGCATGAATGCATACAATTTGTTTTAAGTATGCTGCTTCAGTCAATGCAGCAACACTAATTATTCACATGGAGTTTTCCGATATCTATTCAATAAACACCTATGTGCTTGTTGCTTTTTGATACATTATTACCATTAACAAACTCAGATCACCACTTGATGAACAGCATTTTATCTTCCTTTGTAACACGGACAAATAATAGATTCATACAAACGATGTGTGGATTTTTCTTATTCATGCTACTAACAAAAAGGATAATTATGCTTGCAAAATGTGTGAGAGTCATAGGAAACTGCAGCATTAATGAAAGGGTTCCATTTAATCTAGTTTGGAAAATCTCAAGAAAACCTGAGAAAAATATCGTCTGCTTGACACTAGACATACATGTTGAGACAAAAAAGGATAATTATGCTCACAAAAAAATGTGACAGTCACGAAGAATGACAACATTAATGATAGGATTTCAGTTTATCCTGTTTTAGAGCTCTATTGAAAATTTCCCCCGGTTGACACCAGATGTGCAAGTTATTTTTAACACAGTAGTCATGAAATATTTAATTGAGAAGGAAGCAGCTCACACAGCCCATGTAATATAATTATCATTGCCAAGTCTTCGATTTCATTTGTCTGATAGTTCAAAGCATACCCCAAGCCTCTTGGCAGATTTCAGTACAACTTGTCTGGAAGTTAGAACAAGGAAGAAGCTATTTGTTTGTGTGTGTACCCTAAATCATGAACTGTGTGGTGGAGAGGGAAAATTCCTTTTCGCTGGATTCTTTGTTAGCAGTGAAGCAACCAACACAACATTTTTTTTCATGCAAAACACTGCTACCTTTGAGTTCTGCTACTGCAAACTTAGTCTAAGGTTGTGATCTGGAAACTATTTAGTCATGTTGTTTTCCCGCACTTTGTTGCCAGATTCTTAATTTGTTTAAGAGTGATACTCAGTTTGTTCATTTTCAGTAGTTTATCTGTAATAGTAATCTCTAAGAATCACTGTGTGTCACTGTCTAGATTTAGATGCTGATTAATTATTATGAAAAAGTCTTTTTAAGAGATTGTTGACTAAGTGAGTGCTTTTTTTTTTTTTAACTGCAAAACATTCAAACAACTACAAGTTTACAAGTCTACACACGTTCAAATAAGTGAGATCCTGATATTCTTAAATTTCAAAGAGTTAGGTGACGTGTTTTCAAAATGCTTCACAATCTAGTCGTCACAGACAATTTTCTGAAATGATTAAAAGTATTGTTTGTGTGAGGGGGAAACACCGTGGGCTTTTAGTAAATTTGGCGGTGCCTCGCAGTGCTTCATCGCGAGCTCACTTGCATTTTAATGAGGTCCCATTCAGCCCACCACACAGCCACTGAACATCATGGCTGTGTGACTCTGGTCTCTGGGCTGTGACAGGCCAGGAGAGATGGTTCTATTTGGTTTCCAGCCCAGCAGCTTCTGTCTTGGCCTCATGCTTTTTCAAACACATGCCTTTTTTTTTTTTTTCTTCTCTTGGTTTCTCTCTCTCCACAGCTCCAAAAGCAAGTAAATATTTGTTTTAGTGTCCTTTAGCTGAGAGATACAAAAACACGTGAATTTTCCCAGTGCTTCATCTCAGCAGTATCAAACGCAGACTGAGATTAGGTTTTATTTCGTGAACAGCGTGGACTGTGACAAATTAGAGATAACACTGTTTTCGCAGTCAGAAAAAATATTTGGCAAGATAATCTAAATGTTACATTAGCAAATACCAAACAAACAGGGCATATCAGTTGGCTCCCTCTCAAAGGTACCTTCTACAGGATTTTGTAGTGTTTTATGTAATAATATCAACATTGTGTTTTGTTGTCAAGTTAAGATTTTAACATAAATTATGCTTCCACTGGTGCCTTTTTTGTTTTTTAATCACCCTCCTTCCCTCTTTTTTTCAGGATTATTCATGAGGATGGATACTCAGAAGACGAGTGTAAGCAGTACAGAGCAGTTGTCTACAGCAACACAATCCAGTCCATTATGGCCATCATCAAAGCGATGGCCAACCTCAAGATCGACTACGAGGAACCTGCTAGAGCGGTAGGTCTTTGAAATTACCAACTTTTGTATCCCTTTGTAAGACATAGAGGAATTTGAGTTTTTGTGTGCCTTTTTAATCAACCAATGCACAAATTTGAAGACATGACAGCCCACCATGCTCAGTGCATCTGTCTCAATGTATTAACCCTATTCAGGACTTTAATGTTGCCATACGTAGAAGGTCTCTTGGTGTCCATTGGACCCCAAGAAAGAATATGCGAAAAATATTTGTTGGTATTCATTATAGATTTTTATACAATGTTAAATACATTTTCAGATAAGTTGACATATTTTTGGTTCCAAATACATGGCAAATGTCCCTCTTTTTAAATCTAAAAAAAAAATCTTCAAAAATACAAAAACAATACCTGCCACCTAAACCAAGTGGCCCGGGGTCCGAAAGACCCCAAATGTCCTGAATAGGGTTAAATATTACTTATACTACTAATACAGACACAGTTAGTAGGGCCACACTGTTCCCATGTATTCTGATCTGTGCTGTGTCCTAGGAGAAAGCTGTTGAAGGTAGACACAAACCAGCAACAAACCTGCTAAAGTGCAGTGCAGTAAAGCTACTCTCAATTCAGTGATATAATCTCTTCTAATCACCACCAAATTCTCCACTCTGCCTCCGTCTTAACCTAGCCTTGAGGGATTGAGGAAACAGAAATTATGCAGATCAAGAATCGCTCTAAAGTGCAGTGCGATAGTTTCTATGCAGAACTCAGCTCTTGATAGCTGAAGGTGGACGCATGCAGTGCCATGTATTTCCTGTTACTGCGTGTGTGAGTGTGTCTCTGTTAAACAAAACCGTACAGAACCACCTTTCAAAGGTGCACATCCAGGAAAACGATAAGATCATAAACATCAGACTTTGTGCGTGGGAAGAGAAGATGACATTCCTTTTTCTCTGGAGCCGTCATCTCACAAATGTGTAACGTATATTCTGTTCTCAGAGATCATCTGAGGGGATGAAGCCAGATGTCATTGCTGCCATCGTAGTAAATTTGAAAAGATAATATTTGAATTGCTAAATTCAGAGAAAAGGAATTGGCTGCATTGGCTTACCTTTCACACAGACCAACCATTCAAATAAATGCTGTGTATTTGTACTCATCTCATACCTTTCTCTAAGCACTGGATGTTTGTAAGAGTCTAGGCAAGAAAACACTGATTTCATAATCCTTACATTTCAACTTCTGTACATATAGTTTTGTTCTTTCCAAATTTCATCTTCCCAGGTGACTTTCATTCCAGAGAAGCTGGATGAACATGGTTTTATGTGGCCGACAGAGAGCTTTGAGTATCGTGGAATATTTCAAATAGTTCAATTAAAAAGAAAATATGGTTTGTCTTTTTGTTCTTATGCTGCCTTCACAGTTTGTTTTTACCATGACATTGTATGCAAAGTACTAGTAAACCAAATAGTGCTTAGTAGTTCATTCTGGTTACCATTTTTCATTCCTCTGCAGTGTTTGTATAGGAAGCTCATGTGGATTTTAACCAACACATAATAATTTCTACCACAACCCATTATCAACTGGTTTCACATCCAGATATGCAGACATTTGTATGACTCTATCATATGATCCTTTCAAGACTTTGTCTAAACATCTGTACCTTAATCATCATCAAAATAACTTACCATATTATTCTGTGGGATGTTAATACGTACAGAAACTTGGTGCAAGAGACCCAAGTTGTGAACTACAGATTCAGAGGTGCTCATACAACAACCGGAGAGCAGCGTCTATGCAACATCACAGTTACTAGTACTATTACACCCTTGACTAAAGACCTTTTCTGTGCATTGATCAAGGAGAGTCAAGATGCACTGTATATCACAGCCCTGGTATTCTGCATTGCATTGATTCATGTAGAACAGGTTGGGTTCTCGCAGGATTTAATTACCAGCACATTGTACGCAGTAAAGGGCTGCTAACCTACTGTGACCCACAGCCGAGAAAGAATGGAGGATCGGACAATGGCTAACTAATATGAAGTTTATGTAAGCCCTTGTGAAGTGTCAGCCAAAAAGGGTCAGAGTTGGGCAATGAAAGTGGTGTGCCTGTCTCGTGCTGTCAGTCAATAAGCTGTAGCTACAACTGACTGCAACTTAATTGCACATCTACATACTGATATTTTTTTTTTTAACTAGTCCATCCAGTTGTTGACTACCTCTTCTTTACCTGGCTAAGCAACAACACAGGAAAATTTAAGCAGTGAAACAATGAACTTCATGTTGTGTATATGCATAGCAGTCCTTCTGAAATAGAAGAAATTCCAAAGAGGCACAACTTGCGTCTCTCTGCTGGCTCATTTCATGTAGCTTCATATTCACCACTTGTGTTTTTGCCACATAAAGTTTGCTGTTTAAATCACTTTCATTTGATGCAACTGTTTTTCCAGACAACTGCACTTTATTAGATTGATTCATTACAGTGCAGTTCCATGGTAGACGATAATGTGATGGCTGAGGGCCAGCCAGACATAAACTTGCACCAGTTGATTCATCAGTTATGCCTGTGATGAATACATACCTTCTGGTCACACCATTCCTCACTTTTTTTTGTTCACTTGTCTATTTCTTCACCTTTTTTACATGTTACAGGAACATGTTTGTAGTGTGCACGACTGCAGGAACTTGCAATAATTTAACAGGGAATGGAAAAACATTCAGTTTTTTCCATCATTAAACCAGTAGCATGTGAATGAAATTTTTCTGTGAAGCAGATCAAGATAGCAGTCTTTAAAATGGGAAAAATGACCTCAAGCACACATAAGATGCCCAGAATAAAAGCCAGTCTGTACTTTGACAAGGAAGCTTGCTGATTACCATTTAGCATATCTGATAGTGTTGGTCAGTCAAGTTAAGGCAGAAAACTCAGCCCAGAAAGCCTCGGCTCTGTTTTTGTTTTCTTAGTTACTGCAAGCTCTGTAGTTGACTATTAAGCTTAATGATGAGAACACTACTCTGCACATGTTATACAGTAAAAGCTACGAAGACGTTAAATTTTGAACTTTTCAATTCGTTAAAAACTATACACTTTTACAGAAAACGTGATTCACAATTGGTGAAGTATGTAATTACATTTTTCAGTCCTTTTTGCTGCAATTATAAACTCTCAAGATCTCACACTTGATAATTATAAATGTCATTCTGTGTTGCCATTGCTGGGCCTTACAAAATTCATATAAACACTAGCCATGTGGAATGGAAGCTCTAGACAAAGTCCTGCACTGTCATGCTTATCAGCTTATTACCTAGTGAAGAAAAATAATGAGGGTCAGTATACCCTTATTTCATTTTTAAAGAGACCTAATGTATCTAATGATGTGTTTGTGTGTATATTTTCTTTTCAGGATGATGCCCGCCAACTGTTTGCGCTGTCAGCAGCGGCAGAAGAGCAGGGCATCCTGCCAGAGGACCTGTCCAACGTCATCCAGCGACTGTGGGCCGACGGTGGCGTCCAGAGCTGCTTCACACGGGCCCGAGAGTACCAGCTCAATGACTCTGCAGCCTAGTGAGTGCCTTAATAACCTGAATTAACACTAGGATTTTTGTGTGGATCATTGTGCCTCAGCACCAAACTGTACATAATTATGCTCTGAAGATGTGGTAATTGGATTCTTACCGTCTCCAGAAAAGTAATGTCAACTTAGAAACACACACTGCCTATGGCTCTATATAGAAGCAAGCAAACACAGCAGTCGTTGTCTCTGAGCCTCATTGATACTGACATATTAGAGAAAAGTAATGATTTAATGTGGAATGTCATAGTTATTGCTACTCCACAATAGTTGCAGCTGCAGTGGAAAGTTGAAAGTTCTACTTTGATGTGTAAACATTTTCATCAGTCCAACTTTAACATTAGCATGCTGAAATGTTATGATCCGTATGGAATAGTATGATGAGAAAGCATGGTTTTCTTAATCACTGGAAGTGTATAGTTTAGTGGCGCCATAGCTTATTTTGCTTTCATTTCATCATTAAAGCTGAAAGATGATTTTATGCAGAAATCTTACATTGCCTTAATTTTAGCAGGATGCATTAAGTAAGCATTTTTAGCAATGTCCCTGTCCAAACAAAGTCTGAGGAGTTGCAGGTAGTCACCACCAGAGTAATGAGTTGCAGAGATTATCATCTCCAAGAGCAAACAGGGAGCCCCTGTCATTAAGTGTTTTTTATAGTTTGAGGAACAGAATGGAGATATTCAGAAAGTCTAACTGCTTTAAAACCGCCATGTCTCCTAATCTGCTTTTACACCTTCAGCTGGCACTTAGAGTAACTCCCAAATATCCCTGCATGTTAATGTGACTTTAGATCTTCTTTTCTTTTTTCATTCACTTACACTTTCTCTACTTGCTTTTCTAGTTTAAGCGTTCTCCACACTGGTTTGTGCTTTGTTATTTCTGATGCTGTTAAAGACCAGTCGGGTTGCGAATCTGCAGCGACACAGTCAACCTCAGCCGTTCTCCGCAGCTCCTAATTACCTCAATGACCCTTCTCTCTCGAGTGCTGCATTTGTTAGCCACGTTGCTCTGATCCGCCAGTATAATAACGGCGAGAACGTGAAGTAAATGTGAGACGCTGCTGGTAAGAGGCAAGGGGTGGTTAACACTCTGACCTTGGGGGATGCTGCTCTGATATGGAAGTCTAAAGAATATAGAGCCTTGTTCATCACTGTCTGTCTGCAGGCTGCAGCAGAATTTCACCGCGCTGTCTTCTGTTTAATATACAAGGCCTCTGATAATACTGTGACACCGCCAGTTTGTGCTGTGAACTGTCAGGGGAGTATTAAGAGTTTCACAAATGATTGCTTTGCAGTCAAGGCAGTATTTAACTACCGGGGGGAGTGATATTGTCCTGTGTTTGTGTTGGCCGGTGTAATCATAACTTTTCCATCTCAGCCTCACTGCTGTTGTTAAAGCTGAGGGGACGTGGAAATGTACTGCTTACACAGCCTCACATTTAGCAGCCGGGACAGTGGACAATGTAGAGTGTTTCATCATGGCTTTATAGAGCACTGAAGAGAGTAGGTTGCTATAAGAGAGGACTAAATGAGTCTGGCAGGAGACCATAATCCATGTCTGAGCACCTGCTGAGAGCCAGAGAAAGGAAGGGACAGATAAAGAGAGAGAGGGAGGGAAATGGCACAGCTCACATTAACAGAGACCTCTCTTCTCTCACACTCTAGGTTTGATTTTAAAAAAAAAGGGGAGGTGTTGTGTACACTGAAAATAATGGATCCAGCTGTCATTATTTGAGGGAACAAGCCTAACCTTTTCACACCTCTGTCTCTGTAAAATCGGTCTTTCCTCATACTGTAATTGTTCTGTGTGCAGCAATATGTGTTGCCTTGATCCACTCTGGTTCTTCTAGTCTCTTACATCCCGGTAGACATGATAATATTAAACATGATGAGATAGTTTCAACATCTCTTGTAAAACCATAAAATGACCATTATTTGGCTATTGCAGCATCTCTCTCCTCTGCAGTTGAGATCCAAACTCAATTAATCTTGGGGGCTTATGGACACAATGACCAAATCAAGCAGAGTTAAATCTGATGTGTGGACTACAAAAGCAGCCTAAATCACTCTCTGCAGGGAGTGGGATTATGAATAAACTGTTAGGCACGTGGTATGAAATAGTGGTATGAAGGCTCAAATATTTACACTTGCACTGTAGCGTGTATCGGATTACATTTAGTACCAACACTTTTGTTATACGGTAGCATGTTTTTTTACGCAGCTGAATACGGTGTCGAAAGATTGACAGAAAATACGTTTGCCCTGTAGCCTTTTGTGTGTTTACGTGAGATGAGGTGAAGAAAAATCCCTCTTTTGTGCACGCGTATGTGAAAAGACCAACGTCTCACTGTCCCTCAGTGCAGAATTTAGTGTTTATATTACTGACAACGTAGCACAATGTTGTGATTGCTGACAACAAAGGTTTAATGAGAATGCACTGATACAAGAATTATCGCTTACCATGCTGTATCTCTCGCTGACATTCGGTTGCTAATGGGATTTTAGAGGAAGCTTTGGATGTAATTTGTAAAGATTTTCCATGGGTTTTATCTATTTTAAAAATCCTGAAAATGTATTATTTCTAACTCAGGTTACTGAAACACAACTTGCAGTTCTGACTTTCTCATGGTTGGGATTGTGAAGTATGCATATGTCTTGAAAGCCTTTGTGTTTGACACCTTAATCAGTGAGGTGACAGTATATGTGGAGGGCATCCAGACTGTCAGAAGATATAAAGTCAGTTATCTTATACTCAAATGCACCAAATATACATTTTAAATGCATTAGGTAAAATCAATATAGATTAAGTAGGTGAGTAAGGTGAGGTAAAAATGTCAAAAAGTAAGAAATGAGATGATTGCAGATATTTTGCAGCCCCTGTGAACCGCTATGGAGTCAGCAGAGGAAAACAAGCAGTCTTACATTGTTCTATGACAGCACAATAACACATGAAATGTGATTAGCAATTTGGCTGTGTTTAGACAGAACAGTGCTCCTAGTGCTGTTAAGGTGCCAGCATGAGGCATTACTGCTGTTCTCATTTCTGTGTGCAGGAACAGATGAGCCTTTTAACCTGAACAAAATCTTTCCTTACATCTTACATTAACAGGTTTTAAGATAATTACCCTTTGTGAGTTTGGAGGACAATTCGCTATATTTAACATACATTTAATATGTTTGTTTCCTCCCATCAGCTACCTTAATGATCTGGAGAGGATAGCAAAGCCTGACTACATCCCCACACAGCAAGATGTGCTGCGAACTCGTGTCAAGACCACCGGCATTGTGGAGACACATTTCACCTTCAAGGACCTGCACTTCAAGTAAGCCCTCTCTTTTGTCAGCTGTCTTGCAATTGAAATACTCTTGAAATTATAAAAAGTACAATAACCACATCAGGTTACATTGTGCAGCTCAACATTTAATTTCACCTGCAAAGGTCATACCTGAATAATTCACTCACTTGATTTGCCCAGGTGGCCCTCGGCAATGTACACAAAAAAACTTGTTTAATGGGTCAGGAATAGGTTTTACTGTCCTCTAGTAACAAAATTCATCATGGAGGATGAGATAAACAAAACACATTTTTGTGTAAATTGCTTTTATGTTAACTTGAAGCATTTTGAACTTTAAAATGTACATGATGAGAGTGTTTGTAAATGTGTCTGAGAGGGTTACGACTGAAGCAAAACTCAATTTGATCTGCAAGACTCGCTCAGTATAGCACTTTGTGTGTCTTTTTTTTTTGTTGTTTTTTTTTTTTAAAGGTAATTGTACTCCTACTTTAAACTATATATGCAAAAATGCATATCTTAGGTCTTGTGAGAAAACACTATTTCCCTGTGTTTTGACAGTAATGAGATGATATTTCAAGAATGTCCCAAAGCCAACTGAGAGGTTGTGTTTATGTGCCGATGAATCATGTTTTTGTGTTTGTACTAAAATTGTACAAATGTTCCCTCTTTTTTATCGTCATAAAGTTCGCAGAAAGGAAAACATTTGTTTTTCCGATTTGTGCTGCTTATTTCAGCAGCTGAGCTTAAGACGTCTTTACCCCTAACAGCTCATCCTATCCATTACTGCAGCACAAAGACGACTCTGTGCTTCTACACACAGAAAAAAGGGGAAAACCTCAACTGACGTACAAACTGATAAATATCAGTAATAACATAAACAGGTTTTGTTCTTTTTGCTGTCCCACTCAAATAATATGCATGTGTGGGATGTTAGTGACTGAATAGAGGATTACATACATTATCTGTAAAAGAAGATGTTTTAGGGAATATGAACTGTTGCCTCCTCACTAGTTCCTTACTTTGAATGCCAAATTTTAGCCATGCTTCTTAGAAATGTTTCTTTGTCATTGTGTTCATCCATTACTGGTAGAGGTCCTCATTTTTGTAGTGAAACCACACACAAACTAATACGTCATATCTGATGGAGACAGTAGTCACCACTACAACCCTGGCAACCAACAAGGGAAAGTGTTTGTTAAATATCCAAGATCAGAAACTGCCTTCAGTGAGACTTAGCAAGCCAGTAGAAATAAGTGTGTGTGCTTCTACGTCTGTGCCTGCCGTGTGTAATATATCATATTTATGTGTTGATATATTGCATTACTCTGTGAGAAACATGAACCAAATCCAAGCAGATATGTTTACCTACTGCAGTCTCTTTTGTGCTGGACTGTATGATTTGGCTTATGTAAGCAGAGCTGGAAATGAGCGCACTGTTGAGGTAAACAGTCTAAAGTGTGTCACTGTTATAATGTGTTCTGCTGACTCAGCCTAAAGCTGGCTGTCCGTACGAGTCAAAGTACTGCTCTAATGAACCAAATTCTGCAAAGTGAAAACTGCTTAGCAGGACGAATGAAGTGTCATGAAAAAACCGTGTCATTCCAAGATTCTATAAATGGTTACGCTCTACCCTTAGCTTCCAGCTGAAATGCTGCCTTTCAATATTGGATGAGAAAAATCTTCGGTCTGTTGCAGTCAAGATGAGCATCCTCCTTCGTCCATCTAAGTCCCCTCCGTCTTCATGAATAAGTCATATATAGCCTCAACCTGTCTCAAGTCCTCCTGTTACCACAGCAACTGTGCTGTCCTAAAATGCCAGGAAAATGATGAGGCCTTTGCAGCAAACACCCTGTCCTGAAGAGAGGAAGAGGCAGAAAGCCAGGGGGAGACCTTGAAGCCGTTTGGCCTGTCTGTCAGTTTGAAAAAGTGTTTTTTTTTTCCTCTCCTGTGCTCAGTCCCATCCGCTGTCTCATAAAAACAACATGTTTACACGGTGTGTGTGTGTCTGTGCAGGATGTTTGATGTTGGAGGCCAGCGGTCAGAAAGGAAGAAGTGGATCCACTGCTTCGAAGGAGTCACAGCCATCATCTTCTGTGTAGCCATGAGCGCCTACGACCTGGTCCTGGCTGAGGATGAGGAGATGGTGAGACAAGAATCTGCTCCTTAGAGTCAAAAACAATTGCTTCACTTGCATTTTACAGTAGAGCCCATCCCCAGGAAAATTTGAAATGGGGTGGGAGGCTGGGTTTAGTGAACTCATTTCCTTTATGTGCCCTAGTTGTGTTGTGTAGTAATCTCTTTATCTCCACATTTGTGCCCGTCCCACCCAGAACCGGATGCATGAGAGCATGAAGCTGTTTGACTCCATCTGCAACAACAAGTGGTTCACAGAGACGTCCATCATCCTGTTCCTCAACAAGAAGGACCTGTTTGAGGAGAAGATCGCCCACAGCCCTCTGACCATCTGTTTCCCTGAATACACTGGTACTGTACAAATAACTCCATACAAACACAGACCAGGAGCACATGATTTGAAGAGCTTCTCTTTATTTATGTCTTTGAAGACCTTCTACGATGAAAAATGTGTACATCTTCAACATGGGTTTTTTAATGTGCTGGAAGACAAAACATGAGCAAAATAAGCATTTCCACCTTAAAACTGCGACGTTGATAGTTTCAAAAACACGGATTTCGACTTCTGAGGTTTCACAGATAATACACCTGAAGAGCCAATCCTGTCAGCTTGTGACTTGGAGCTTTCCTTATCCGTATTCTTCTTTAGAATTGGTTTCCAGTAGAATGTGCATTACTGACATCATAAGTCTGCACATTCTAAAGGAAAGTTACATCTAAGCAATTTTAAGGCAGGAATGGATTATTTTCACAGAAAAAAGAAAATCAAAATATGTAGTTTTGACGCAGATGAGTTTTTAGAAGTTTAATCAGCAACGAGAGAAGGACTTTAATGGTTTGATTTTTGCAGCCACTTGATTGATAACATCTCTCAATAGACTGTGATGCTCCCACTTGTTTCCAGTTAAGTTGTACTTCTTTGTACCAGAATCATAAAACAAGGCAAAAACCTGCCCCAGTTTGAGCCTCTTATGTGTTACTACTCCTTTCAAGTCTCAAAAAAAGCAACTGTTTGATTTCCTAGCCATCTTTGAAAAACCCAGGAGTTATTTGACAACACTTACCGCTGTTCTGATGGTATTTCCAAAATCCTCTTCAAACCATCTGGATGAGAACGTGTTCCAGTGACTGCTTGACAATGGAAGATTTACACAATCTTTTCAAGCTGCTGTTCAAGAATCTGGAAATAATCGTGCTTGTTTTTAACTGTTTGTTTTTTTATACAACACACAAAGAATATCACACATTTTTTTGTACAAAAGTGTGGAATTATACAAATTACCATCATTATGGACAAAAATAACTGATAATAAATGGAACTCCTGGTTCACATCATTGTTGTTTTCAGTTACCGTCTTGGGATTAGAAAACAGAACAGCAACTTTAAAAAGGTGTGAAACGTGTTTACAGTTGCAGAATGTTTTTAATAGAAGAATCTAAAGACTTTTTCAACAATCACAGGATGAAAAAACATGCTTAACTCTAAGACTCGAAGGTAACAGAACATGAGAGATGCAAAGTAGGAATGTCCGATATTGACTTTTTTGCCAATATCCGATATAAATAATAATAATAATAATACATTTTATTTATAGAGCACTTTTCACAAACTCAAAAATGCTTACAAACTCAAAGACGCTATGTCGATATTGTTCAACTCTCAATTTCCGATTCCAATATCAACCAATATATGTAGGCTATTTAACTAATTTTAAGTAACGTCACGTATCTCCTGTCGTCATCATTTGCACGCCGGTAAATGCTGGCGAAATCCAAGCATTATTTTTTCATTATAGGCAAAAGAAAAACCCAAAAAAGATAACGATATTGATAGATAATAAATTTTTATGCCAATATCGCATCCCTAGTGCAAAGTGAACAAAATATCACTTGATTTGAAGAAACTGCTGAAATATGCTGAAAGAAACCCTTTCAGCATATTTATTTTAATTGCATTTTAGGCTGATGACACTCCTCTTTAACTTTTCTCATCCCTCAGGTCCCAACAAGTACGAGGAGGCCCAGGCTTACATCCAGACCAAATTCGAGGACCTGAACAAGAAGAAGGACACCAAGGAAATCTACACCCACTTCACCTGTGCCACCGACACCAAGAACGTGCAGTTTGTGTTCGATGCAGTCACCGACGTCATCATCAAGAACAACCTGAAGGACTGTGGCCTCTTCTAAAAACAAGTCTGAGAAAGAGTCAAGGTGAGACATCATTCAGAAAGTGACCATAAACAATTCATAAAATGGAGGCTGTTCGAATTGACCGATTTGTGTGTGTGTTTGTGCTTTTTCAGATTACTTGAACAGTTCTGATGAGCATAAAGATGGGGGAATATTCACACATCATAAATGACTGCACTGGCCAACCACAATTTCTGCTTTGATCTGCTTTTTATAAAGACATCTAAGAGACTGAAAACCTGACGAGCCTTGCAGATTTTCAACGATTGCTGATCCAGTTGCTCATATTGTTAACTCTTTGGGCTATGACCACAAAAATCAACATTTATTATTGTATTTTTGTTCATTTTTTTTCTTCTTTATTTTCAATTACTAGAGGAGGGAAAGGAAAAGTTTTTTTTATATAAACGCATTCATTTTACTTTTAGAGATTCTGATGTGCAAATTATTAAACTTTTAATCACATGAAGCTTATTTTTTAAGAGATGAAGCACAGGCATGGACATAAAATATGATTGATAAAAGGAAAGTGCTTTCTTCTTTTTTTTTTTTTATAATGTTTACATCAGTTCATCATTCATAGCCAAACCGTATATTGTTCTGCATGACTCAACATTGCAAATATTAGCTCTGTAATCTGCACAAATTATCTAACATTCCTACAAAATAAAAGTTAAAAAAAAAAAAAAAAAGTTGAAAAGTTGAAAAATGACAAAAATCGCTTCACCTGCAGGGGGAAATTTTGGCGAAATTCTCACTGATATGTGTGTACCTAACATTCTATCACTTTTTATAGTATCATTTCCATGTCTGTTGCAGTATGTTTGTGCCTTGACTTCTGTTTACAACCAATTCCTAGATATGCTTTTAGTACTGTTTGACCTACTGTGCGCCTAAATTTTTTTCTTCCATTTTTATGCCTAGCACCTATGAATATATAGTGATTATTAATGAGAGACGAAAATCTAATTCAGAAAAAGGTTAGTGTTTTTTGGTAAATATTAAAATGCTTTAAAAGTGCTATATGATTTAATTTAAATAAAAGTAGACATCACCTGATTGTGTTTCCTCTCTGTTTTGTTGCATTTGCATTTTACCTCTTCTTTTTTGTCGTTGGCACCTGAGCAGACTGAGTTCATGTTACAGGTGATAACAGAACAGATATACACTGACGGCTTTCACACTTTTTACAAAATTGCACTGTTGCACTTAAAGCAATCGGGTGATAGTTGTACACCATTAAGGTAACTGAACGGATGTTGTAATACCATGGAGGTCGGGCACTGAGCGGCTTTTGCCTGGGTGATTTCTGTCATCACATCACAACACCTCAGCCATGGAGGAAGGAGCTAAGATACAGAATAAACTCCAATATTATGCAACTTAATACTAGTAAGTGCCAAGAGGATATGGATTGGAGTGACTAAATTAAGAAGAGTGTAAAGTGCTCCTGACCTTACGCTCTCCTTGGGTAATGCACCTTTTTCCATTAAAGCAATCAAGGATCGATAAACCCTAAATTATAGTGAAATAGTAGAACTGTTATTGAATGTTTGTAATGTTGCAAAACGCTACCTGAAGTGGGCTAATGTCAGTCACCATTAGCCATCACACACAATCTTTAAGAAAAAGAACATGTTATTACTTTAACAGTCTTTTTTTAAACACAGTTTTTCTACTCTGATAATTCTTTATTCTAATGCGGACAACACAGATTTAAACTTCCTACCAAGCACATTTCACTGGACTGAGACTGCCACCCAGTGGACACTTTGGGTGCATGGCTTTAATTGTTAATTTAAAGTATATATATTATTTGCACGTAATGGTAACACTTAAACTTGCTTTGTTAGTCTACTTTAGTCCAGTTTTGTCTACAGATGTGTTCATATTTCATTTGACACAACTTCCAGATTATTATTTCCTAGTAATTCATTTAAATCACTAATGACAAGGAAATAACGCTTATCATATCTTGTTACCAACACTCTTACTAGATGCATAAATGGAAGATATCTTTTATTTTGCCTGCACTTGACCAGTCTTGAACCTGGATATTTTGGGATTTAAATTGTTTTCAGTAGGTTTGAGAAACACATTGCTGTCAGTGGCATCCATGTTCAACTTAGTGATGGGACATCCACAAACTGTAAATGCATGTGAAAAAGACATGACAAGAACCAACAAGGAGATGGACAATTAATAACACAAACCGGTACTTTATTTTCCTTTTCATATCAATCACATTATATATATCTAACCCTATTCAGGACTTTTGGGGTCTTTTGGACCCCAGGCCATTTGGTTTAGGTGACAGGTATTGTTTTTTGTTTTTGAAGAATTTTTTTTCAATATAGAAAGAGAAACATGTGTCATGCATTTGGAACCAAAAATACGTCAAATTGTCGGAAAATGTACTAACATTGTATAAAAGTCTATAATGAATACCAACAAATATTTTGCACATATTCTTTCTTGAGGTCCAATGGACCCTGAAAGACCTTCGACGTATGACAACATGAAAGTCCTGAATAGGGTTAAAGACAGGTGTGAGTTTAAACTCACTTCCATTTTAAAGTATTTACAAGGTGCAAAGGACCTCACTGCACAGTTTGCTTCAACATGTCTGACTTGGATGCAGGAGCCTGTAAAGTAGGTGAAAGGCTGTTCATTTTGTTGGACATTTAACAGATGAGAAGGCTAATTATTGATGTGTAGCTTAATGTCATTCTAAAAGTGAACCCAAACATCACTGGACTCGACCTGTTAGCTCTCCTCAGGAACCCTTCAGTCTAGAAATATTTAATCCGAGATATTACAAAAAGCTACAGAGATATGCAAGGGAGGCCAGCATTTTAAAATTATTATTATTTAAGGTAATATGTAAATGACCACTGAAGCATGGAGGTTCTTGGACACGCGGGTGGCAGCTTCTGTGACCAACAATACAAACCATAAAAAAAATGTGTGACTTGCTATTGTGCAAGTAGAGCAAAGATTGTTTATGTCCTCATTAACGTGTACAATCGTAGTCGAATGAATAAGTTGACCCTCTCAAAGTCTAGAGCAATCTATTCCATCCATTAATATCCACAAAGGCACATCCAGCTGTCTTCTGCTTACAATTAGTTCAAGTTCAAGTTCAAAAATCTTTTATATCCCCATGGGGAAATTTTTGTGCAGCCAGCAATGAGACAGTCACTGCCACAATCACACACACAACCACATCCACAACAACAACATCCAATATACAACAGAGAAAAGACAAGACCGATCACTTACTTAACAAGGAAATAGCAGTAGGGACAAATGAAAATTTATATCTATTGGTCCTGCACTTTGGCAGGACATACCTGCGCCCCAGTGGAAGTAATTGGAACCAGAGGGCCAAGGGATGGCTCTGGTCTGCGGTGATTAAACGGGTCTTGGCTAATAACCTGGTTTGATTTAGGGCTGTGAAGTTATTTAGGTTAGTCCCTGTTATTTTTCCGCACAGTCTCACAATACCTTGTAGTCTGTTTTTGTTTTTAAGAGTGAGGGAGCCGAACCAGCAAATAAACGAAAATTTGCTCCAACACTTCATCAGTTCGATTTTCATTCTCTGATTACCAAATGATGGCTCGAGCTGTTGGCTTACCAGGACATGACAAATGCCTGAGACGGTGATAGGGTGTGACAATGGGCTTGTCATTATGGAGAGTGACAGTGTGAGAGAACAGCATGAATAACAAAAAGCTATTTAGATTATTTCCCAGAACAGTGAAGCAGTCTTCTTACCAGGGCTCAGGCTGATATTAACAGAGGAGTGGAAGTTAAGGTTAATGGGGGTTTTCGTTTCCTATAAAGCATAGACGCACTGAACACTGTAAATGCTTTAGTTTTAACATTTAAAGCCTGCAGCGCAATGATCATTTGGATGTGTGCACCTCTAAAGTGAAGGAAATAGATCAATGAAAAGGGTCTTGATGGGTCAGTTCATGGAAGTTCAGATAGAATTCAGAAAACGTGTTGCTGCACTCTCTCAGATTTAGCTCAGTCTTGATAAAGACTAATTGGGGCCAAAAGCTAAGTTCTATTAAACATTTTGGCAGAATTTGGAGAATTTAAACTTTTTTTTTTTTTTTCCTGGGCAATTCTCTACTTGGAGTCAGAAAAAGGCTTATCTCAGAAGTCATATTTATGGTTCAATATCTGCAAAAATATAATTACCGCAGCCTTTTAAATGTAGTAAGGACTCAGACAAAATTGTTTCCAGCAGATCAAAATGGTCAAATGACTCCAGCAAAGACCACATTTTTAATTACTGGCCTTTAAAATGGAAGAAAGTGCAACATTTTCAAACAAGGGGAGTTTCTGCAGCATCAGAAAATTCCTGTACGTGTATATATAAATCCATATGTTGTAGAATAATACAGTATTTAGTTGACATTTTTAACAACTTTTTAGGCCTTTAACATTGTAGAATTATATGTGTGGCAAGTATGGCAAGCCAACTTTCTAGTTTTTGACTAGGTTTGACATGCCAAAATAGAGACGTGGAGTCATTGGTAGCAGCACAAAAACTGGCACACCATGTATTCTATATATTGACATCATATGTGCAAAGTTAGAAGTTGCTTCCATGTTGTTTTCATGTTGACATTTAACAACACATGAGAGTTATTTTGCCGTATCTAATGTTCCCATTCATATACTTGGAATAAACAGTGAGCAGAGACACTGATAATAATTCCATGCACATCACAACAGATCTCATGTTTACTGAAACACATAATGGTAAGTTCTATAACAACAAGACAAATGAACCACAAGTTCTGTGCTGCACTAAAAGCAACATTAGTCATCTTTGCTCAATGGATTTACATTTCATTTATCTCCAGCAAGGAAATTCCAAAGAGATTTTTCAGTGTCTCTGTTGGTCTTAATGTGACGTTTGTGTCCTTCTCCTCCTCATTTAGTTGGAGCTGCGATGGTTGACAGACATGTACTACTGGCATCAACAGAGACCATCAGCTAGAGGCCACTTAAACAATGCAGCAGCCTTAACTTTACGCTTACATCCTACTAATTTTCATCCTTGTCAGTCATGAATTCCAGCCACCACAGTTGTCTGAAAGGACTTGGCCCCTTATGAAAGAAAATCTGTCACATTCAAGTTTTTTGTGACTTAATTTTGTTTATGCACTTAGAGCCCTACCAGTTCACAACCAGTGTTAGTTATTAATAACCAAACAAGATGATAATGTCTGTAGTTTTACTGGATGAAATTCATTTTCTCCGAGGCACTACTTTCCCCAGAGGGCGCTGCAGTTCTATGTATGAAGACCTACAGTCCCACATCTCAGAGGCACAGAGCAACTTGCCTAAAAAGGAGATTTCAGTTTTTTGTCATGCCAACAGTCACAAAAGATGTGAACTTGGAAAAGTGTTCACAGTAAAAATGCATGTATGTGCAACTCTGCTGAGCCATGTTTAATGCAAATATTTCCCACGAAATGGTTACTCAAAACAATTAGTAATGTGAATGTGAATCACTGCTATAGTCAGCATCTGAGAAAATGAATAATTATTCCTCATGTAGAAATGAGAGCATCACTGAGCGACAATGTTTGACCTGTCTGGAGCTGCAGGACTAATCACAACATAGCAAAGTACTGAGGCCGAACAAAACATGAATAACGCAAATAAGTGATGCGAACGGCTATTTTGTGCCCTTGACTCTGCTTTAGTGAACCTGCTTCCTACAATATTGGTGACTGTAGTGGTAAGAAAAAGCTGAATGCCAGTATGATTATAAAAAAAGAAGAAGAATAAAGAGTTCATCTCTGGCATTAATGGAGAGGGATTTGTTCAAGTACCAACCTGTACCGTAATTAAATCCATTAGGCATTCAGGACAGCAGTGATGCTCTTAAAAAAAAATAAAAATGGGTCAGTCTGCACAGAAAATTGAGATAGTCACAATTCCATTAGAAGGTCTGTGTAAATTGCTTAATTCATATTGTGAAAGAGCTGGTGGACTGTAGAGTGAGGGGCTTCTGGGCGAACCAGCCTTAATGGCGTCCTTTTTTTGGAAACACAATGCCGCTATAAGTGAAAGCTTGGAAATCTCAAGTCACTACAGATTGCAGTCTTTCAAATGATTCGTTGCTTTGCAGAAAAGCTTATGGTTCAAATGAGAAAAGAGATTGACTGGTGTGTTTATAAAGAAATCTAGGTTTCAGAGAAGTTAAATGACTCTACTATTGTAATATCAACAGTTGCTGTTTATTTGTTGTGCATCTGGATAAATTGGGTCACGTTCCTTACCCAGGTTAGGGCATGTCTCACGTGCCTGTATGCAAATGGCGGGCTTGCTGTGAAGACAAATCTGCACTTGAACAGTGAGCCATCCAAGCTGGATTACTCCCAATCAGTAATGAACTGTTGCATTCCTCTCAGCCTGTCAGATTTGCATAAACATTCATTCAGTGAAGAATGTGAATGGAGAGCCAAACGACTGTCAGTCCGAGCCCACTGCTCATTTAGGCTGCAGATTATTACATTTACATGTGGCCACTTTATTTACACTCTGATCCAACGAGTCACAATCAGCCACCAGCAGGATTAGGTTTAAGGAGTCGACTAAAACTGCTAAATAAAAAGACGGCAAATGTTTGGATAGAAACATTTGTGTACTTTCACAGAAGTTTAATTACACTCAAATGCATCATAGTGGAAATAAAATAAATAGTCAATCGGTTAATTGCTTCTGAATGAAAAAAAATTTCTGATTGTCAGTGCAACATCTCAGATGTAGTTATTTGGTGGGTTTCTCAGTTTTCTGTGTCTGCAAGCTAATGATCTTAATCTGATAAAACAAAGTATTTGAAGACAATAACTTGGGCTTTTGGAAACTCTGTTTTTCCGGAACATTTTCTCACATTTTGTGCACCAAATTGTTAATTGTACAACTATGATGAAAAAGTACACTGCAGCAGATGTCGAAAACATCGAGATACAAGAATTACTCGTGACTTCTGAAAGTATTTGCATCTTCGGTGATCTTTTCCTGGGACCTGACCTTATTCTGTAAAATTCATAAAGTGAAAGGAGTCTTCAGTTAAAGATTTTTTTAACTGAGTTTCAAAAAAGTCATATATGTCTGTTATATTGGTTGTTGCTGATGGACTTCAACCATTATACCTGACTGTATGAAGTTCCGGGTGAAGAGGTCATTATTTTTGATTAGATATTTTACTCTGTGACATTATTCCCACATTAGTTCATCTTATGAACTCCAAAGGTTAAATTAACTCAACTTGACAAATTCCATAAACTTAAGATATTAAGTTGAGTCAACTAGTCACATAGATAATGGCTGCAGACAGACAGTTTTTTCTGTTACATTTGCTTTTTTACAGTTTCTTCTTCATTTGACATTGAGAACTCGAAGCCATATTTAATCCAAGCCAGGCAATAACAGTTACAATGAAACAAAATACAAGTGCTCAAATTTGTCATGGTTAAAATTGCTTAGTTACTATGAAAAAAACATCTTCATGTAAAAAAGGACCACATCAGGTATCCTACAACCACCAAGAGTCTCTGGAGCAGTTTAACTCTCTAACAATGTATCCTGGTTAGTCTGCTGATGTGCTTTTTTTTCCTTTCCTATAAACTTGATGAGTTGAGGGAACTCTCAGCTGTTCATTCATTCAACTCAAAATTTTGCGTCAATTATCAGAACTTTTTTTAAATTTTTTTTTACAAGTAGTCTAAAAATACCAATTTCACATTTTTAGTTCAATTCGCAAGGAATTAGCAACAATCGTGTATTTGCATCAACTAGAAAAGTTGAGTTGATTTGACTAAACTTCTTCCTAAATGAGGTTTTGCAGTGGAGTTTTAGTTGTAAATCAACTACAATAACTTTGCGCAGACGCTTGAACTGTTGTAACAAAGACAAGACGGCGGTGGTGGGCTTATAATTTAGAATATCAATGCATTTGCAGTTTGCATGTCCTTGCAGCTCGTCGCGGCTGCAGACAGAACTGGCGGGTTTGCAAATGAGCTGAATGCTGCGCGCTGATTGGCTCGTTCGGACGGCCGCGGCTGCAGACTGACTGGCTGCTGAGCGGAGCGTAAAAGCAGCAGGCAGAGCTGAAACCTTCACTCAGCACATCTGCCTCCGTTACGGAGACCGATCGAGTCCTCGCTGCTCACACCGAGTCCCGACACACCTCTGAACGGAACGGTTTCCTCTTTATGGGACGATTTTCTCCCTTTGGTCGCAGGCTGCCACGTTAAAAGTAAGTGTTGTCTGCTTTTATTCAGTTGTGATTTCCTTCTTGTGGAGAGTTTTTGTCTGTGTGGGTTTTAATCTGATCCATCATTTGTTTTGTAGGAGCTGAGATTTACAGATGAAAGAAAAGGAGATGGTGAGTTTTTTTTAAAAAAAATTACTATTTTCACATTATGAACTTTAATGTGCTGGACTTTGTTTCACTCGATGAAAAGTCAGTTTTTTAAAATCTGACTAGCAGATCAGTCCAACATATGGAGACAGCATCTGGTAATGCAGCACTACAGCAGAAGGCAGTGATGCTCAGATGGTCTTTGCATTGTGGAGTTTGAATACAACATTTGTTCCCCTAAACTGCCAAATCAATGCAGCATTTAGTTATGTTTGGACATTTCCTAATTTACACAATTACCTACTTTGCAGTTTGATATTTCATACATGCTGCATTTTCTGCTTTCCTGTCCCACGACTGCTCCTTGGGCTCAGGTTTCTCAAGTTCTTGCAACATCTAGCAGAGTTATGATAAAACAGAAAAAAAGGGGGCAGAAGGTCTTGCGACAGAGTCAGACTCTTTAATAGACAGACAGAGGAAGGGTCGTGCAGGTTCAGAGGTTTGTGTACCGACAAGAACGCAGGAAATAAGAGTGTGCTGGTGTTGGATGTGACCTCTGCAGCCAGAAGTGAACCTGCATTGTGTCAGAGGGTTTTCTCCTCCATACCTCGCCTCTCCGTCAGCTCAGTCTCTTGATTTGTTATGGCAGCGTTACAATGAGCTGGAGGTCTCATGCACAGTCTGGAAGTTACAGCTTTTCTCTCAACGTTACAAAGGTTCAAACTCAAAAATAGGAATGCACTACTTGCTTGTATGAAGTACATATATAGTTTGTTATAGACTCAAATTGTGAGAAGTGGTTTTATAAAGAAAGTGTGAGTCCATCTTTCCTCTTCTGCTTCACTCTTGCTCTTAAACTTTCTCACATACACCGTCACATGATCTCTTATGCCCTGTTTGAGTTTGAGAGCCAGCCAGCGTTGTTCACTGGCTGGCTCTGACCAATCAGCACGGTGAGTCAGAGAGGAAACCGGAGTGTTTTATTCCTCAGTGTGTCGCTGGTGAATTTCATAAGCAGGCACGCTGCACCCTTAAAGAGGCAGGACCCCTGTAGCTAAATTGAGACCCACCAGACCCCGTGTTCTCCTTGATATGCTGCAGACGTCTTTGCTCTGGAATTGTCTCGCTGTGTTAGATAAATAGTTGAGGTTAGGCACGAGTACAGATCTCTTCGTAATAACATCTGTCTGAGGTTTTGGTTGAATCACTCCTGAGTCAATGAAATAAGGGCGTTCACTCGAGTTGTTGGTGTGGTTGAGCAAATTAACGGACAGGTCAGCTGGTCTTAAAGATTACAATAAGAGAAAAGGTGTTCTTTCATAGGTTGAACTTGCCTCCAAGCAAGCCTGAGCATGCCCACAAAGGAGTTCCTTCTTGTTATTATTAGAGCCTTCTGTAGCATTTCATTAGAAAGGCTTAGACGTTTCCAGTCTTCTGCCTTTATGTGCTGATGCTCTATGTTGTGTGATTCACGGCCAACTTTTGACCCTCTCTCTCTTGTCTCCTCAGCTTTGCTTACGTGACTCGGGCGACTGCTTGCGGGAGCAGATGCAGTACATGATGAGGTCACTGCAGGATCTGAAACAACTGAGGAGAACCTGCCCTGCAGTCAGACGGCCCCTCGCTCCCCTCAGCGCCCAGCTCCCGGCCTTAGTGCGCCACTCTGCAGTGGCACGTGCCTGTCAGCAGCGAGCACTGCAGCGAGAACAGCGAGCTCGTCTGCGGATGTCTGACGCCAGCACGGCCAGCACCTACGACTCCGCCTGCTGCCTGGCGAGTCCTCTGGAGGAGGACGAGGACGAGGACTCGAGCAGCCGCCTGGGACTGAGCCTCAGGTTAGGCCTCGGCTCTCCCAGCAGCCGGAAGAGTCTGGAGTTTGATTCCGGCTACTCTGAGGCGTCGTGGCAGGACGACGGGTTGGTTCTCAGGAGGACGAGGAACGTGCGGGTGTCATCTTCAGCCTGCCTGCGCACCAACAGAGCGCAGAGCGGACGCGTCCGACCCAAATCCACCTCCGACGCTTGTCTGGAGACGTGGACGTCGTTTGAGGTCAGCGACCCAGAGGACTGGACGAACTCTTTATTAACCCGAGGCCGTAACCGCCAGCCTCTGGTTCTGGGTGACAACAGCTTCGCAGACCTCATACAGAACTGGATGGACTTGCCAGAATGTCCCGAACCTACTGAGCTGAAGCCAAATTCAAGACACAGACTGGGAAGAGGCTTCTTTGTCAACATGAGGAGGAAACTAGCAGGATTTTCTAAGAGTGTGGAGGACAGAGTGAAGATGAGATCCACGGACTCGTCCCACATTAACAGAGCTGCCAACGCTCCAAAGCGTCTGTCCTGTCCGGTTGTGGCTGCACAACCTAAAGTCCCATTTTTCCATCAGTCACACTCGGGCATTAATGAGCTCGACTCAGACTTTTACCACTTTGCGGCTCTCATGAAGTCGGGCAGCCGACAGCCCATAATCTGCAAAGACATTATTGGCTACATCTGACACCGTTTCATGTAAAGTCATGTACAGACTGGACAATCCTCAGAGTCACTTTATTTTTATATGACTGTTTCTCACTTTTTATATGCTGTTCCTAAACTATTAGAAATAAAGATGTTCTCAACATTCAAACTCTACATGCTCGTATTTATATTTTTTTTTCATATTTTGCATGTGGCACGGGAGCTGTGTTGGTTGGTATCATTTTGAGTTCCCGGAAATTTGAATTAAGCCTCAACCATAGTCATCTGAGTTTCATTACAGCTCATTAGAGTGAGACAGTGACTCCTTGCTGCCAGACTGGTTGAAGGAGTCTCTGCTGTAAAGCAAATGAACGTGGCTTCATTTGTTTTCATTAGACATGCGATACTCTGGACACGTATGATGGAGTTCGCAGATGCATGTTTCAGTGTAAATGGAGTCTAATAAAAAAGATAAATTGAAAACATGATAGTATCTCAAATGTGTAGACTTTGTCATTCCAGGACTAATAAGGGCATTTGTCCATTTTAGAAGACATTAGATAGACTCAGTGTTCCCAAAAAAGTTCTGTTCTTACTCACTAAAAAGTTATATCCCTCCGAGAGACTTTAAACAGGACGATGGAGCTATTTACAGGCCAGAAGCAGAGGCTGTATCAACACAGCGCTGTGTGCCCGATGAGGTAATCCCCCATGTGTCCGAGCAGGAAGAGGTGAAGAGAGGCGAAGCAGCTGGCTGCAGATGGAGCAGAAGTTTACGCTCCCCTTTGCTTCACGAAGCAGAACAACTTGCTAACAGCTCCCTGCCTCATTTAACCTGCTCTCTGCTCTTAACTGTGGTTGCACCAGCTCATGCACACACATTGGTTAATGGTACAATTAATTCTGGGCTCGGCAGAGAAAGTTAAAGCCGCTGATAGAGAGGAGTGGCACATGCACCAAGATAAGCTAATGATCACTTCACCTTTGCCTTTACAAATTCACTTTGTTCATCAATTCAGGGGAGAAACATCACCAGACAATATAAAGATAAAGAATTTTCCCAAAAGGGATTTCCCATGCTCCCTGCTGCAGCCGGCCTCACCAATCATGTCTGATATCAAGGACATGGGAGGTTAGAAAAGAGAGATAGTTCTAACTGGGTGTCATTTGTCTTGGCTTGTTTATCAAGGTCTCCTGGTGGAGGGTCACTGAGGCGCACTGCTCAGCTGGGATGTAATGAACTCTTATCAGCAAACAGTTATTCATAGGATGGAAAAGTTTGCAAGTCCATGATGGTGAAATAGAGCATCTTTGCAAAGAGAACTTCAAACAAATCATATGAGTGTTCACCTTTTTTGACTTTCCGCCGACTCTACTTTCCTTTTAAGCACATTTAAACTCCCAGCGGCCTGCAGTTGGACGACTGCATCAATACATCACCTTTACCAGCTGACTGAGAATCATTAAGGGGAAAAGGGGATGAGAGGAGAGGACACAGGATGCAAAAGCTCCAACCCATTACTCAAACTCAACAGCGTGTGTTATCCAGAACACACTCCATTGTGGATGTGTGAAAGAAGAAGCATCTTTGTATACTAAAACATGTGAAGCATCATCAATGGTGGGAAAATCCAACAGTAACAAACATGCAGTTAGAAGATTCAGTGATTTAATGACTGCAGACATCATCTGATCAGGCTGCTCTTTATTGCAAAGAAATTTCTGCATGACTTCCAAGAAAGAAAATGTCTGAGAACAGTGTGATGCAACAACTTGTGGGTAAGAACAGGGTCAGTGAAGAGAATGCTCAGAGGGAAAATGCTCCATGCATCCAAGCTAACAAGCAAATATGCTAATAACAGCTTAGTTGAACACTGATGTGCAATTGAAACTTGTTTGCTAAAGACAAAACATGGCAGCTTTAATGCAAGTGAGCCAAGATTAATTCAATTATTAGAAAGTAGCACATGTATGATTCTTCATTACCATTTCAACATCATAAAGAGTATCTGATCCACATCTTTGTTGGAATTAATGATGCAGGCTGAAAACAAATAAACTCAACATAGCGTTGCTGGACATGTCACTGAATCATCAATGTGCTGTTTCACAAAGCACTTGGAAACTTTCCATGTTGATCCACGTGCAAAGTAACAATGCTGTGTGTGATCTGAATGAAGCATACTGCTAAGTTTGCCTTTACAATGTATCTGTGTTTATGGATAAACCGTGATTCGTTTTACACTCGATGAACTCTGGCAGCAGTTTCTTTCATGCTGTCTTCTGGTCGTGGCAGCCCACAGTGGCTCGGTTTATCTAACTGGTCATTATGTAGGTCTCTAACCATATATACCGTAGACCTATTTTATCACTTCCACCACACAAAGCACACTTTGGTAATACTTGGTGATACAGCCTGCAATTTACAGTATAATTTTGTTGCATCAGGTACCAGTATAGCCCTCACTGGTTCCTGCTTGTGCCCAGTTGTTTTCCATTGAGGATTACTGTATTATATCTGCAGGCTGTATCTGCTATAAAAACACAACCTCTGCCAGCTTTCAAAGGTTAAAAAGCACAGGACGGTCACTGCGGAGGCTTCTTAGTACTACTACGGATGAAATAGATCATTGGGCATCATTTCTGTTGCATGAAATTTGGTAGAATCAGAGTTGAGATTTTATCACACAGGTTCAAAATGTTTATTGACTGTTTTCTTTAATTTACAATGTTGATAAGATGGAAGAAAATGTTTAGACATCTCACTCTGGCTTCGCAATGAGAAAATTCTCAAAACAGTCTCTTATTCATCGAGCCCATCATCATTCATTTTCATCGTAGTTTTTTTTAGGCAGACATTTGAAAAATAGCTTTGGGCTTAAGGGACTAAACGCAGGTATGGTGGAATAAAACTGTGGGGAACAAGGCAGCAATAATGTGATATTTAGATGAAAAGAGAAACAAATTATAGTCCAAGTATTTCAGTGATACTGTGTAGCTACAGAGTACAGGCCTGGTGAAGAAAAATTAACTTTGGCGAAACAGTGTTAATAAATGTGTTCTTATTGTGTGATTCAAGAGTAATTACGTCATCTATTACAGCCCACATACTTTACTGTTGCTGAATATTGTTAAATTCATGTTGTAGTTGCACTCACTGACCAGCGTTATTGCCATATGATGGAGGAAAAGAAATTTTCAAAGGGAGCTCAATTTTCTGGTGTGACTTTGAAGGACAGAGAGTTTATTTTCTTCTTTCTATTTCACCTTTTGTTTCACTCCTGCTCCATTCACAAACATGCAGCGTCTTCATGGGTTTGACCACCACTTCATACTCCTCCCGACACACATCTGTCCTCACTTATCAGGTATGTGGACAAGATGTTGTGTCACTGCATACCTGTGGTCCACCTAATTGCTTGGCATTTAAAATGCAAATGTCCTTGTTAAAAACCTATTTCTGTGTAAATACAGGCAGTTAGGCAGCTTTCACTGCTGCCGTCTGCAAGCTCGTCACCATTGCCATGCTAATGCATCTCAAAATGCTTTCAGAGGGACACTCCTCATTGGACTCAGAGGTAAATCTGCTTCAGGAAGATTACCGCAGCCCGTCGACAGATACAGGCTACGTTTAAAACGACTTACCTTTCAGACTGTAAAGGATGGCTGCCACCCACAGTCTGCTTATAACAAATTAGACTCTGTTACTACCAGCTGCCATAAACAGTACTCTTGACTTTGGCACAGAAGATTATCTCGAGCAGATCCGTTGACGCGTCAGACACTTGCAGGGTGGCCCAGTCTGATGCAGTGGACATACAACACACAGTATCCCCTGTTAATTAAGAGTTTGGCTGCACTGGGATTGTATTCCTGCTCCTCACTGGTAGTTCTGCTGTGAGCATGAACTCATGTTCACTAATCCCTCTCTTCCATCACCCATGTTGTAATTATCCCTTTAGTAAATAAGAGGAGGAGATGGACTGCGTGTTAAAGTTTGGCAAGCTCCTCAGCTCAGTGATTCTTTTGTTTTGACAGAAACAAGCTCTAATTAGAGCTCCTACCTGAGAGTCTGTGATGTAACCATCATAGAGCAGAGAGACATACTCTAGATTGTTGCACTGTGCACTTAAAAATGACTGTAAATGGATGTCTTCTGGCAGGAATCATGTAGCAGCCTTCGATCCAGTCACTCTGCAGGATGCTCTGGAGGCAGAAGTTGCTGCTGACTGTAGTTGTTCTACATGGCTGGTATGATGCAGCATAATTTCTTGCTCTATCAGGATTTATGATGTTTTCTTCTCTTTACAATTGTCTCTTGACTATCATAATCTTTCACTGCATTCATGTAAATAAATATGAGATCAACACAAGTTCTCAGGTGGAAATGTTTGTACAGGGTTACAGTGTATAAAGACTGATGAGCTCATTAAACTCTGCAGGAAAACAAAGAGTGGAAGGAAGTGGTTGGAAGTAGACAGAAAACAATGACTAATGACAGTTTTGCAATCTTTTGACTGTTTAACCTCAGTAGAGCTGCTTACCCACTGCACACAGGAGTAAATGGAAGTCATGGCTGAGCTGGATGACTCTGGTTTTACAGTGAAAATCAAATATCCAAAAAGATGCATGATGTGTTTCAAATTTGCCAGAAAAAAAAATGTCACAAGACCTTGTGATTCTTTAAGAATAAGCGAGACATTGTTTTGTATCTTACATCAAAAGGCTGCTGACTCTGATTACATAGATCCCCAGTTTATTCCTCACATTATGAAGCAGTGTCTCTTGGAAGTTAAAACACTAAAAGGCATCATGTGGCCATTTTGGCTTTTTCACCAGGAGCAACTTGGCATCATGTGATGCTTTCAGAGAAGGCAGATTTCCATTTTATAGAAAGGAAACTGCAGGGATGGGTGGGAAAACATGTTGGTTTAAATAGGTGTTAAAATACCCTGTGGTTAAATCATGACATTTAGATCTTGAGATATTAGGTAACAGACAACAAATGAAAATATGTAATTTACACTGAGTTCTGGATGAATTCCAAAAAAACTGATTCACTGCTGCTGAGTTTCAGTGTTCCATGTGGCAGAGAAACCGAAAGTGCAACGTCATACTCAGATGTGTGCTTTAGGGAAAAGGAGAGTATAGCTTGCGGAGGGTTTTTCAAGCACATGTTTATGAAACTGTGTGAAGTCTAAAACACTTGAGTTATGCGTTGGACAGATTCCCAGCAGCGTTTGGCTTCCATATCTGTCACACAACCAGATGGTGATTAAAAGTCTGTCTGCTGCACAGCCAGGAAAATGCTCTGTCACAGATAGAGAATTTAAACTTCACATTGCCTTTACTGCAGAGGGACTCCTCACATGACTGCTGAGACACATGCACACATGGAGGGTCTTTCCATTAACATACTGAGCCTGGGAGAGGAAGTAAAGAGTGGGGGGTGTTTAGCCTGCAGTCTGACAAAGAATGGATGTAATGAATTTCCCTTATTGTTGGTTTTTTTGTCTTTTCTTTTGTTTTTTCAGCTCTGAGTCACCACACACAGCTTCTCCGATATAATCTGGCCATGATTAAAAAACACTTAATTTCCGTCATGAATGTATCGCCATATCTGATAATTGTATCATAGAAACATCTGTCTGTGGACCACGATGATAGATTTCGTAGAATTAAAACATTTAACTTGTCCACAGTTATTTACAATAATCAATACATTTCACCAATAGTAAATATATATCTGTATTTCTTTAAAGCCAGATTCACTCAGAAATCTGTTTATTTTCACCCTTGATGTCCTTGCAGATAACATCTGAATGAGGAGATTCAGACTATTTTCTGACAAGCTTTTTTTTTTTTAGAAACCACACAGCTGTTTTCTTCTTCCACTTGCCATAAACCGGATTGTTAGGTTCATGGGAATCATAACAGTTGAGATGACACAGGCGAAATATCCCAGAAGACTTTGCTTTGGTTCTCATGGCCAAACAGGGCCCCTGAGGTCAGACCCTACTTCCTCCGTTCAGTACAACACAAGCAAACCCACAACCCCATAGTATAAATAAAACTGCCTCATTAGAGGCTAAAAATGCAGGCCGCTCTGTGCTTATACCATCAATTTGTGGTTTAATACTTTATCAGTATCAACTCAGTTTTTTTCATAGGTTGCTGCAGGAATAAAAGGTGGATTCATTAAATTAAACCTGTGCTGGTACAATAATTGGTAAAAGACAATTACAAGAAAAGAGCAGATATAGGGGGAAACAGATTTTGCTGACAACTAAAATCAGCATTATTTCTGCTCAATTTGGTTTTCTTGACAGCACAAAATCAATAATAATTAAAGCTGCAAGCAGTGTTGGTTGGGTCCTTGTCGTACGAAAATGCGCAAAATGGACATTGATTGAAATTGTGCAGGCCGCCATTTCCACACCGTCAGACTTTTGTGGAACAGTTTCATAACTTTTAATCACCATATCCTGTAGTTTGGCTGGTCAAATTTCAGGTGTGTACGACGTAACCCCTAGGAGGAGATTGATTTTGAAGATGGCTGAAAGAAATAGTCTGCATGCTCGCCGTTTTTCCAAAATGGTGGACTTTCTGTTGGGTTTATGGAAAAGCGCCCTGTGACCTTTTTTGTGCATCCTGAGCTGCTACATATGTGTACCGACATTCGTAGATCTGTGAAACGTAGCCCTGATGGGACTCAGTTGAAATTGTCTAGGGGCGCTGTTCAGCCATTTTGCATTTTAGGGCTGGCTGACTTTTTTATGTGTCCCGACCTGCTACATACACCTTCCAAATTGTGTCAGTTTAGGCCAAACGTAGTCCCGTGAGTAGTCTGTTGAAATTTTCAAGGGGGAGCTGTGGAGCCATTTTGCCATTGACAGCCCCAAATTCCATTATAATATGAAATGTGTACACCAGTCGGATGTGTGTGTGTGCAAATTTTGGTGAGTCTTTGAGTTCGTTTAGGCCTTTAAAAATGCGTTAATGTGTGACGAAAAATAATAATAATCACAAGGGTTTCAATAGGGTTCTTGAACTGTTGGTGCTCGGACCCTAATTACTCATGATATTACTGCATACATAACCCAATCTGTGCAATCCAGACATACTTAATTCTCCTCATGCATGATAGAATTAAAACTTCTTCTTCTGCAGTGAAGCTATTTCTTTATTTCTGTAATATCAGAACAAATCAATCTTTGCTGTTTGGCTGATTTTAATGCTTGAATAAACAACCTCCATCTCTGGAATGCAGGACTGTGATTTGTTTTGGGTGTTTTTTTTTTTTGGCCATCTATTCTTACTGTGAATATGCCTCACATTTAAGTGCAGACCTGCCTGAGCTTGCGTCTCTTTGTGCCCCAGTTCATCCACATTTGGCTCAGTGACACGATCACGGGCCTCTGCAGAGCCTGCAGCAAGTACATTCACAGAGCGGAGCAGAGCCTGAGGCCTGCGAACGTGACGCCTCCTCACTCTGCCTTGGAAAAACCGAGGGAAACAGAAAACGGAAAAAAAATGTTAGCTTCTCTGGAGACAGTTAATGGTTTTTCTATTTCTTGCACAGTCTCATGTTTCAGCGCTCCCATCAAGCAGCAGTTTCACTGTCATTAAGAAAGGACCCACAAGGTCCAGTTAGAAAAGGCAATTATTTGGCACAATGGGAAATGAACAAACTTTTTTTTGTTTATACAGAACAATAAAGACTTTAAACTTCATCATTATGCAACTGTCTGTCACTTTGCAGCAGTACAATGGAAGCAGATTGAACACGGAACATAACGGAGACTTTTCAAAGATGCCAAAGCCACAAATTCTCTACATTCCTTCATGCTTTTGCTGTTGGAGGACACAAGTGTGAGAGCGTCTGTGAGCCTTCGGAGTCCATTCACAGCCACATGACCTGATGTGTGTTGGTGGTCACACAGCCAAGACCTCGACTATAACAGCCCAGCTAAGTCAAACACACACTTTCGCTGCTAAACACAAATATTCACACTCACATACACACAAACACTGTCACAAAGTTTACCTTGATACAACAGGGACAGAAGGTTAAAGGCAATAAACCAGCATCTACTCTGAACAACTTGCCAAAACCCTGAAACCAGAAACCAGAAAGAATAAGATGCTCTATTTTTGAAAAGCAAACAGTGGCTTTTTTTAAGTCACTGCAGCTGTATTTTTAAGTAACTGTCTACTTGGAATGAATCTAATCCAGTCTGGAAAATATCATGTAAACCTTGACTTGGGTTCAGATCCATATAGACATATATATGCGCACCGAAACAACCTCTTACCCCCACTGTCCTCTGATTTTAGCACATAATAGAGCCTTTTTCCCCACAGCAACCTGCATGTGACCCTCTGTGAAACAGCCTATAGGCTTTAACCCGCTGAACCCTGAGCAGTTCCTGGGCATTTTCCATTTTTACTCAGTGTGGGCTCCTTTTTCCCTGCAATATAAATTCATGCACCTCTATCGAAACAGAAAACCATAGAGAGAACGTGGAAATGTCGTTTGTGTTGTATGACACAGTCAAAATGCCATAAATGATAAAAAACAGAAAAGGGAAAGTTACATTTCTTTAAATATGATTGATTATTACATGGAATCGACATGTACAGTTTTTTCCTAAGTGCACACAGGAAAATACCAGAGAAAATGGTAACTCTGTGCACTTAATATTTTCCTACATTTTTAGTTGGCATCCATACTCATGTAAACACAGCCTGGAGTTTAACTAAAAAGTGGTTACAGCTGAGTCACTATAACCTCACAGTTGCGCCGAGGAACACCGAAATCTGTGTTTCTTATATTTTTTTGAAAATTCTGAAAACGTGAAATGTAGAATAAAATTATTTTGATGAAATTTCACAATTTTAAGCTTACATTTGGTTAAGTAGTTGAGTATCCTGATTTAACAACATTAACCAGATGACTAGTTAAAGGGCCATTGGAAATTTAAATGATTCATCCTCTTTTTGCAGTTTCTGCCTGTGATAAATGGCGTCTTTTGGGGGATTTTTAATATATAATATGCCTTTCAGACCTGCAGGTTTTGGGATTCAGTTAAATGAGAGATAAAAAGCATTTTTGCCGCCCATCATTCTTGTCTGAAAGTATCTCATGTGACTGACATTCAAAGCACAGGGAAGCAATGGAATCTCTGTTTGGCCCAATAATCGCAGACACAGGAAGCAGCACAGGCCTGAGCAGTGTGGGAGAGCCAGTTCGCCTGGCTCGTGGTCAGATGAACTTAAGGTGCAGGGAGATAAGATGAGGTAGAAGGAAGAGACATAAATCCTGCAATTTATGGAAAAGAAGCAAAGAGTGAAGGATGGGAGAAAAAAATTGTAGCAGAAACGCACAGTTGGGGAAGTGAGAGAAAGTGTCTGGATGAGAGAGGAGCAATCAGAATGCAAGCCCAATCACACAATCGGTCATTCTGCTTCACAGGAAACTGAGGTCATCAGAGTGACCTTTGATAAGTTGTCTTCCTGTGGTGCTCCACAGCATGGTCATGCCACTAACTGTCCCTCCGTAGAAAACCCTCGATAGACGGTTGCACAATAGAGTCCAGTCTAAGATGGGCTTCACTGATGAGGCAGACAGAAAGCAGACATTGTGTGGTCTCAAAGATCTCCCAGTCTCCCGCTTCCTCCCACTCTTTTTTTCTCTGACATTTTCACTTCCTGCTGACATCCCCCATCTTCTATATCATGTCGTGTTTTCTCAGATCACTGTAAAAGAAATAATAAACCATTCGCAGTTTATCTTTGCCCCTCCAGCAGAGACCCCTGGAGATGGTTGTTAGTAAAGATGTGCTATTTGTTTGTGCAGATTTCCTTTGCAGCTCTCTCCAGCCAGTTGTTCATGGCTGATTTGCTCTCACACTGTTTTGGTTATGGATAATTTGTTAAAACGGCTGAACTGATTTAGTGACCTCTTGTCCTGATGCATGCCAGAGCAGACTCAGTGTAAATAGTAATGTTGAGAGAAATGGTAGAAAATGTCCATGGAGGTCATGCAGTCACACACAAATTCTGATCATGGCGCTCCTCGGGTTGTTTGTTTATGCTTTCAGAGATTTATTCCTAATACACTGGAGTAAAGGAACGCCGTGGGTGTCACTACATTAACCCTACTGTTAACCTTATTTGAGGGGATTCTGGCCATCTTGGACCAGTTTTAGCAACATGGCTTCAATCCAAAAACCGCCATTAAAAACAGATGTTGATGCAGTCGACGATTAAGCTCCACCGATTTCTTTGAAACTGCTCCACCACTGTGTGTAAAACCATTAACAAGAGCTTCTGTTCTTCAGGCAGATGGCATTTGATGAAAGCTTGACAAAGTTCTATTAAAAAGCAGTGTTGTATAACCAAAAGTGTAGTGAATCACCTGGGCTGAATGTGGGTATGAGAGTCAGGGGGTAAAATTACATGATGATATGAGACACTGGATGCCTCCTGCCTCTTGAAAATACAATCATTTGGATGTGAGAAATAAGTAAGAATGCAGAAAATCATCAACACTGTGGTGGAGGTTCTTGCATATCTTACATAGCCTCTTTACTTTTGGCCACACATAGAATATCTGTAACCTCCTACAGATTATTCTTCCAGTTTGTCATTTTAGAAAACGTTCATTTGCTTTTTCTTTTTACCATGAGTTAGACAAGAAGATCAATACCACATTGGTCCATCCAGCACAGATGCAGGTCCCATCAGCAGACAGCTAGCTCAACTTTTTTTTTTTTTAAGCCTTCATTTAGGCAACACACAGTCCATGCAAAAACCAACATCTAAAAGAATATGACAGGGGTATATATATATTTTAATGTAATTCCTTTGTACTCACTATGGGTTAATTTTTTTCACAACAAAATAAAGTCCTGCACCTCTATGGAAACAACACAATCATGGTTAGAAGTAGACAAAACTCATGTTTGTTGTGCAGTATGACATGGTTATAATGCCATAAATTATAAAAAAAGACAAGAAACTAAAGTTGACTTCAATAAACTATATAACAAAAAACCAACAATAACAAAAAAGGAAAACATCATATATTTCTGCAAGTGTCTGCGTGTGTTCCCTATACTGGGGGGAAAAGGTGACTCGCTCAGAGTTCAGCAAAAAAGTCCCTGAATTTTGGTCATATGTCTGTTGGTCACTCACTAATGGCCTTACAGTTGCTCTGAAGAGCATAGATTTTTTTTGCTTTTTTCAGAATCTGATTGGAGTGAACAGTTTATTTTATGCAATTTTTTAAATGAAACATGTAAAATATAAAAAATGGTTAAATATCACAATTTTAAGTCAGTCGCCCCAGTTAGTTCTTCATAAGACTGAAAAAGACTAATGATGGGGGGCTCTATACAAGAAAGTAAATAATGTCAAGCAATTATTTTAGGCAAAGAAACTCAAGAAACGCTGTGACTGAGCTGTACATCTGCAGCTGCTATAAATCCACTCACCTGCATAAGCTACCTGACATGGAAATATGCATTTAGATCCTCATGTCATTTGGTAGCACAGATGTTTTTAACTTGCGCACAAATAAACCATCATCTATTACTAAATCTTCCAGAGCAGCAGAGCAGAGGTAAAAGCTCCTCGTCCTCCTCGTGGCCCCTGAGTCAACACGGCCCCGTGGAGGTGGGCTGCTGCCAGGCCAGATGGCTGCCTGCCGCACCTGGACTACTGTTGATTTTAAACAAAGCTGTCAGTCCTAATGCAGGCCGCATGAATGAGTGAATGCCTCAGTACGACTGATGGAGTCAAATATTAAACTTAGGAGTTGTCCACCCCCCCACAAACCTCTTTCACCTCGCACTCAGCTGACACACACTGCACACATTGTCCTGTTCCAACAGGCCAATAAAACTGATTGGACACTAATTTCTATGAAGCTACTATACATTGGTGCTCAACTTAGCCCTTTTTTAAACTTTACCTTCAGGAGCTGATTATTTTTATTTGACAAGTTGCACAAGTTCCTGATCAAATCAAACATTTATGGTCCAACAAAACACTTTTTTTTTTCTTTTTGAGCTTTTGAACTTTCATGTTTAGCATAAAAGTTCATTCGTTGCTGACGTACAAACTCACTTCTTGTTGAAATCTTGGGAAAAAGCTAGTAGGCATACCTTAAGTTGTTTTAAATTGTTAAGTCAAAGAATTAACAAAATATCACTTGGTTCTTTTTGTGATTAATGTTGTCATTTTAATGAATGTTGTGCAATCTGAACTACCAAAGGATCACTGATTGTAATTAGTTTGAAACCGTTTTTTGTTTTTTTGGTCATTTTTACACAGCAAATAATTGTTGTTTTCCTTTTCTGTTTATCTATTTGTCATTTTATTTATTTATTTTTATTACAATTTGTGAAACCTGGCCATCACAAATTCAGTTCCCTCCAAAATACGGAACTAAAAGCAGCAGGATTAATGTATGATTAGCAGTAAATGCCCTGAATAAGTCATAGATCAACAGGTGGTTGATTTAGTAACTGTTTTGTTGACTAATCTTTGCAGTGCGCGCCTTTTGAAAGGCACTGCCCTGCACGTGAATTGAAGTCTTTGTGGCTAATGTTTTTTTTTTTGTTTGTTTGTTTCTGTTTTTTTGTTTTTTTTTAACCAACAAGACAATTTAAATCTGGAAAATGCACATTTGTTATCTACCTAAAAAGTGTAATGAGAAATGAGAAGGGTCAAAGCATAACTGCAAAACCAGCCCTGAAACATTTGTCAACAAAAATGACAGTTTGATAACCGGAATTTCAAGTAGTAGCTGCAATAACCTTTGACTTAAGTTGTAATCTGCAGACTGAGCCAACGGTACACAAGAGAGTGAGACAGGTTGGGTGACATTTTACAAAAAACCACCTTAACAGTACAGATTAGTCATTATGAGCGGTAACGGTTGGTCTAACTGAGCGATAACTTTCATTTAACACATCAGATTCGATTTCTCACTGGTCTCCTAACAGTGGTCAGTTATATTCAACCAGAAAGGAGAATCCTACTTTTGTGTCAGAGGGCAGAAACAGCAGCATGCAGTCCTGAGGGGACTTATGTTGTTGGAACCAGTGAATGGTGTCATCTGACAGCAGAGTTTGAGAATCAATCAATGACTTTTACAGATAAATGAATGGACAGATAAACCCTACCTGACCAAAACACGCCTATCACACGATCACACTTGGTTACATAATCACAAATAAACACACAAATGCTATTGTTGTTATGCTTAAGGTGTTTTATTTATTAAATGTACACAGAAGGACACAGTAGATGGGAAACTGAAATGAAAAAAGCGACTTCATGGTCTGGCACCATCATCACTTCATAAGAAAACAACACACACCTTTTACAGTTTATCCAGAAACATAAGTGGACAAACTTGCAAATCATAGTACTAAGCCAATTGAGGTAATTTCTCAGTAAGAGATGGCCTCTTTTTAAAAATCCAGTCCAACAGCTGCTACCTGTAAAATCAGGAACATTTTGGATATTTGCGTGTCTACAGACCAGTCTTAAAATAACTGTCTAGTGTCCCTCCTCTACCTGTCGCCGCGCCTTCTGTCCCTTAATAGAAGGATAACAGAAGATTCGATTTGGATGATGAGTCAGGAAACGGGATGGATCACTATTACACCCAAGGCAGCGCAATATGGAAACTCTTTAGATCTCTGGAGACCGGCTGAACCAGCCCTGTTACAAGGGGAAACGCCAAGCAGGATGCAGCGTGGGAAAAATCTTATTGGCATCGCTGCTGCTGTCACGTGGCCTTTGAAAGTTCAATGCTCAGTTAAAATTGTTTGTTTCATCACAACAAGTGCGAGATGGATTACCATGAAATCTGAACTTTCATGCTCACCAGAGTATGAACCCGACTGACTTTGTTCATCACCTTACTCCTCTAGTGACACCATGTGGTTGATGTTTGTGGCTTTGAGTGAAATGTTTCAACTACATCTCATTTTATTATCATGGAATTTGGTTTAGACATTGATGTTCACCTCAGAAGTAAGCAAAATAACTTATCTTGCTGTGACTGTTTCCCTCTTATACCATCATCTGGTCAACTTTATTTACTAATACTGGGGAAAAAATGACATTCCCATCACCTAAACCTGTATTTTAAGTTTAGAACTAATTAGTAAATGTTAGCATGCTAACATGCTAAACTAAGATGGTGATAAAACCTGCCAAGCATCACCATGTTATCATTATTGTCATTGTGGGGATGTTAGCATGGTGATATTAGCATTTAGGTGAAAGCACCACTGAGCCAAAATACATCCTAACAGAGCTGCCAGTATGTTCAGTCTTGTCATCTTTCTCAGTGTTTATCGGCAAAAGCTGTAGCATTTTCCAGGCTGCAGTCTGAAAAATCAATGTGTAGGTGAACCCCATAGCTCAACTAGTGGTGTAAAGTGGTAACGTACACAGTGCAGATTCCTAGATGCATAATTGTTGTGAAATAATAATGAAACAATTTGCAGTTTCTGCATGACCAACATGTTTGCGGTTACTTTCATACTATAATATGTACGCATTGCCCTGCTGCAGATGTCACATTTATTCTTCATAGTAAACAGAAAAACACATGAAGCTATTGTGGATGTTTCTGAAGGGCAGACTGTGACTTTATACTTTTTGTAGGATGTAGCAGCTGGTTGCAGACTGGATTGTAGCACCATGTCAGTGTGATTATTCCTGAGGTGTACTGAGCACAGTGGGTGGACAAAGCACAGGGTTTCTGGAGAAGTTAGAACATCCAACTGTGTTTGGAGATCATCAAAGAAAGTATGGTGCTACAAATCAAAGCACCTCCAAAGTCCTGCTGCGACTACTTCAAATATATCTCTTTTTAATGGAGGATTCTGTGGATGACTGAGAATCTCCTTGCACAGTCTCTCCTGAGACAAGCAATTGTTTTGACTGCCAACTGTTTTCCTGGCTCATGCACAGTCGGCGTGTTTGCAGTGTGGAACGTCTACAAGGTTATACATTTTGGACCCTTGGGTTTACGTCATGCATGACCTGACAGAGTCTCGCGGAAAGCATGACCTGGCCTTCAGGCTGAGTCCATAGTGCTGCAGCTAAGGTCCTTTGCTGCATGTCATCCCTCCTTTCACATCTCTCTTCAGCTGGCCCTATATAATTAAAACAAAAAAAGCCTGAAAAATATCTTTAAAAACATATTTGCAGAAGCAAAATGTAAATCTTTTTTTTTTTTTTTAATTTATACTTGGCATTCCTTAAAACTGCTGTATTCACAATAGCATGGTGCAACACTAATTTGCTTGTTTTTAAATCTGTAAAATAGCTATTTTGAAACATATTTTGGTATTTTATTGGGACTTGTAGCAAGTGTTGCAGGCTTCTATACTGGAGCATAAAAATGAATCAGTGTGAATACAAACGTTTCCAAGCACAATTTAGGCCAATAGAGCTACAAGATCCAATATTTAACCAACAGTTCAAATAACTGATAACTGATCCAATCCTTTAATTAGTTACATTTCAAACAAAAATTCCACCTTTACAATTGTAACAAGATGCAGCTTTTCTTTCTCTTAATTCATAGTAAATTAAAGACTTTTGGAGTGTTGTGGACTGCAATTAAAATGTCACAAAGTGAATTTTGGCCCTCTAACTGGCCTTTTTTTTTTTTTTTACTATTCTCTGAAGTTATTTGACAAAATATTGGGCAAGTTTCTTGATAGACTAAAAAGAAAATTCTGTCCACTTTTGTCATGCCCAGTAAAGATGCTTAACATGAACAGAAAAAATTCACACAAGAAGAAAGAGACGTCATTTGGCCCTGATTTGAATGATATAAACCTGACTTGAATGTGTGACCCACGATGCTGACACACACACACACACACACACACACACACACACACACACACACACATGCAGTAAGGTTGTGATGTTGACCACTTTATGACATCCGGGCCGTCGTGCTGACCCGAGGCACCACAGTGTCTGTGTAGCTGCAGGGCCCAACAGCACAGCAGCGTTTGCGTGTGACAACACACACTGACCACTGTGTTGCTAATTACTGTGTCGCTGAGCTCCGTCACCTCTGTGGCCCCTCGTGATTTGTCACAACCCTCCCAACACACGACCGTCACCCCTCCCCCAAACACAGTGTCTCATTTGACTTGAAATCTTTGACTTGACAAGAGAACTAAAGGTCTGACAAGACGTCTGCTCCCATTGGGGTCTACTTAGCTCAATATCAGCTCTACCAACAGCCCTCATTCACCACCACATCACCCTATCAGCACTGTTAATCACATAAACACTGCCATTTAATCAAGCCAATTTCTGTCCCATATTCGTTATCTCCACTGTGTTTTCACCTTCTGTATTTGAATACAAACACAGACGTCAACCAAACTAGAGAAAATAAACCTCCGTTAACGCTTATGTTTACACAGTGAAATTAGGCTGTGCTCTTGGCTGGCTTTCAGCGATGTGTCGCTCTGCAGGACTGAATAATACGTGTCTCTTGGTACAGATCAAACACACTGCTCCAGCGGCAATTAACTCCCACATTCCTACTGAGTGGTAAACCTGCGAGCACTGTGTTTTCACGACGACTTCAGCGGAATCAGGGATCAAATGGGTTTTCCTGGTTCCAGGTGATGTTTTTCAGTTCAGTTCATCATCATTTTGAAAGGCTGGGTGAACAGTCACTGCTGCAAAACAGCAATCACTCCTTAGTGTCTTTAAAGAAGTAGCTGAACATTTTGGGATATTCCCTTATTTGTGGGTTGCAGAGAATTACTGAAAATGGCTGGAATGATATGTCTATTTGGCAATAATGAAGCTGCAACCTGCAGCCAGTTTGTTTATCACAAAGAAACAACCGATGTGCCAAAAGGTGCGCTTTAGAGATGCTGGTAGGTGGATTTTGTTCCATGTGAACCAAAGCTATCTGCTTCTTCTGCCTCTAGATTTTATGCTAAGCTAAGCTAACTGGCAGCTTACTGTAGCTTCAGATTTACTGCAGTATTTCCCATAATGTCACAGTTACATTTGTATTTAATTCTGGATAAAGGACAAATGCAAAGTGGAATATGTATACAGAGCAATAGAAGGTACTGGATGTTGATTGCAGGGGAAAGCTTACCATTTGCTGTGCATTTTTCACAGTTTTCTCCTCTGATTCAACTACTTTTTTGTTGCCATTTCAAAATGCAACAACAGACTCTGGGCAGGAATCAACGCACTGAAAATTTCAAGTTTTACCAAAGGTTTGGTTGTACAATTAAGTATGCGCCTTCCCTGCATCCTTTGCATAGCACTGCCGATTTCTTTGATTGGTTCAAAGAAATAAAAACATGCCAGAGCTTTATTGGCTTCTATAGCGGAATGATAATGAGGTGCAGCAGACCATTCTACACAGTGTTGTGTCAGTGCTAGAGAATGGTCTGGCTATGCAAAATTAACAATGGACAGTCTCTACTATTTGTTTTATAGCAAGCAGTTTGTATTGCACAAGTACAGAAATATCCAACATAAGAGACTAACTGAGCAGCAGCAGCTGGGCATGCCCTTGAAGTGCCCTTGTGGTGTAGTTGCTGTGTGAACTGTCATTGTCGACACAAATGTTGGGATGCAGGCAAATGTTATGTGAGACAGCAAGCATAATACTGACCTTAATAAGCCTGCAGTACACTTTCCCCCTCCACAAGTATGAGAAAGTCTGACAGAAATTTCTTTATCTCCCTGAATCCTTGGACACTCACATTTCAGGCTGCATGCAGACGTATGCAAAAGTGGTCAATGCAAACTTTCACACACTTGGCTAAATGACAAAATTTACATCTCAGGAACCCCAGCAAACCCTTGCAATCTGTTAAATGCAAAAAAAAGTTTAACACTGGTCAAAGGCACAAGGAAAACTGTTCCCTTTAAGGGCAATGTTGCTGACAATATGTAATGAATTAACTTAATTAAACCATGATCGGCCTGCTGTGGAAGTGTGCACTCTGATATGTTGGTGGCTTCATCTAATTGAGCTATTTTAATTGTTATGACACATGATTTTCTGCTTGATCATAAACACATGTTTGCCCAGTCAGTCGCACTCTGTGTCAGACCACAGCTGTGAAGCCAAGAGGTGTTAATTGAGAACCATCCCACTGTGAAAATTTTAGCTTGGGAACTGACCTCAATATTAAGTCAGCAAAATGTTCCTTCACCTGACGCCGATGGCAACACTCCCCAGGAAATATCCTGCTTGTTTACTGCCGTGCCTCATTCTCTGGATTAGACAAATTAGAAACCACACGGTCATCACAAGTCAAACATCTGCAGTAGGAGCTAAACTGCTGCCATTGATTAGATGCTAATGTCATCAAGCTAGCACGTAGGGCAGTCCTCCATCCGACTACAGGGGTGAGTTCTGTGCTCCTTTGTGTGCAGCTGCTTTTCTCCACATGCACTCTCCTAATAGGGTTGATGTGATCGTTAGCCCCCCCTGACTCTGCAGCCACTTTCTGCCTGTGAAGCCCAGCAGGCAGCGGCAGGGTGATGATCCTCCACCATCGACTCCAGGCGCCACCCTGAATGACAGAGAGCTTTCATGTCACATCATCAGACCTCACCAGGCTCTCGTGCTCTCTGTGCATCTAACTTTCTCACTTTCATCATCTTTCCCTTTCTTTTAGCTCTGACCTCAAAGGAATCTCCCTCCCCCCAGATCAGACAGAAAGCTACCCCACAGAACGTCACATAACCACCAAAATGCCTCAAAATGAGCTGTTCTGACTGGTTTCTGACAGCTAAATTATGTGTGAATTGTATGTTCTATGCTATCCTTGTCCTTAGACTGTTGGTGGTGGGAGCATCACGTTGACAATCCATTTTAGTCACACAAAAAAGATGCTTTTTTCCCCCCCTTTTTCTTGTCATTAATTCAAAAAATGGCCATGTGAAGATTTGATGACACAACATCTTTGACATTTCTACATTACCATCATGTAGAAATCCAAAATAAATAGGAAAAAAATCAAAACAAACAAAAGTTTTAGATTTGAACGCTTATGTTGACTTTATAACAAAAAAGCATAAAAACAAATTATGACTCATTTGGAAACAGTTGCCACACAAAACTTTACCACGTAATGCAACAAAAACAAGACTTTAGAACTTATTCATTTTTAAAAACTGCTGACCAGCTCCAGCTTTAGCACAAAGCAATACTGTATAGCTTTTTTGTAGGATTAATTCTGCATTATTTCTACTGCTTTTATTTTATACATGCATGAAAAAGATGGTTAAATTCTTGTTCTTGACATGGTGTCGTCATGTGGTTAATAGAATAATATAATCATAACATGCTGGAGAACAAATATCTTACAGCTTAAACAGGATTTATTATCTATTTTTCTGTTTTTGAAGATTTCTCCTTCTCCTCCATCACTTTGTGGTCACAGTGATGCTGCCAAAACATGTTTTTTCCTTACAAAGGCAAACAGCAGTGAGCCATAGTTTGAAACACACTACAGAGACTGTTTTGTCTTGAGAATATTTGCTGTATTAACAAGGAAAAATGCAGACAATTAAGTTATTAATTATTAGGTTAGTGAATTACATAGTCATTTATTGTCCTCTCTTATGCGCTCATGCAGTCACTCTTTAGTTGTTTGTTCCAGTGCAGAGCTGCTGCTATCTTACCCGTTTTGTTCATATTGCTGATATGGGAGTTTTAGTTTACTGCATTGTCAACTAAATCTCCAAAGCATGACTGTAAACTGAATTACTTTAAAGGTTCTTTCAGTGATGCAGGGGCACTCAGCGATGACAACGCACATCATCTATCAGTTTATATGTTACAGTGCACAGACATCTTCTCATGGACAACGTGGTTATTCAAATGAAAAACAGGAGTGTCCTTTACCTGGACAGGCTTTTTCAATTGCAGGAGTGTTTTATGTTGGCTGATGACTTCTAAAACATTATTCACAAGCCTCATCTTTCATGCACTTTGTATGTTTCGGTGACAGACTGCACTGAGGACTTTGTTGGGTGGAACATCTGGTTTGGGGTGATGCTCTTTGGTCTTTAATGGTCTCTGTGAGAGAGGCCACATCAGTGGCAGGGATGATAAATCTGAACAATGAGAGAGCCAGTAAAGCAGCCAGCAGGGGTTCAGCGGCCCCGGCTACAGGAAGTGTGGCTCCTCTTGACCCCTGAACTCCGAGGTGATGTGTGCCCTTCAGTCGGCTCTCTGTGCCGGGATCTGTGATACCCACATGTCAAACAGTACAGTGGACCTAGTGCTTGGCACACATCCTGTCATGGAGATCTGGTGAGTTGTAATGGAAAACTCTGGAATTCTGAAATATGGATTCTCTGTCATTTCTAGATTCAAAATTACACATCTGTGCATGTTTTTTCAATATTTAAATTACAAAAAAATCCTTAAAGTGGTTAAAATGGACGGCTCTACTCTAATCTGCTCAATATTTATTCTCCCTTTTCCTTGAATTGACACTAATAGACAAATAATATAACTGTGGAACATCAAAAACCAGAGCAACATAAAATACAAACAGCAGTATAAGAAAGCCATAAAACCTTTGCAGAGTCGGTCTTATCAGAGACTTTTAAAGCCCTAGTTTAATGGTTATACACTTTTATGCTAAAAGCTGAGAACGTCAATGCCAGTTTCATTCAATATGAAGCTAGAACAATGCTCCTTTGTTCAAGTTGTCCAAACCTAAAGTGTAAAAGCAGTTTGTGGGAAACATCACAGCGACAACAACACGTCAAGAAGCTATCAGTTCCAGACTAGAAATAGTGCCACACAAATCTTCAAGTAAAACTACGAACTGAGTCTTAATTAGGGAGCTTTACAGGTGTTGATTTTTCTTCTTTCTTTTCTTCTTTACTTTAAGCTTCTTGCTGTTGGGCCCCTTTCCATATTTAATAGACAGGTATGAGGGTATCAATGTTTTCTTTTAAGGCTGGATAAGAACACAAACAACCTTATTTCTGGAAAGGCAGACTATCTCTTTTACAATGCTAAATGCACTTTTGATTGCTTGTTGAAACATGGCTCATGAATGTGGTGATCAATAGAAAAATATACGGCCCACTTAACATGTACATTTTTGAATCTGAGTTTCTTATCTGGACTTTCATCTTGTTTTCTTCTTTAGCACTTGGCCGGCGCCTGTCAGTAAACAACACTGACTTGTTAACACCATTGAGAGAATTAGGTTTTACAACAGTCTGGCACTCTGCTATGGTGGCTGACAGTTGTACGTTTGAAACTTCTCTCAATTAGCGCTGAACAGATGTCGTGGTAGTTGAAAAAGATCAATAGGGTCAGTTGTGCGACAGACTAGTCCTCAGTGTGGCCCGGTGTTTTACAACGCAGGGCACGGGGACTTTAGCTGCTCATAATAGGAGATAGAAGTGTGGCAATAAGAGTGCGGGACAAGACGGACACAAAGACACGAGGGTCCACGAGGACTGAAAGGCTCCTGGACACGGTGACCTCTCGGACCTTGAGAGCTGCCCTTTCACTGCCTGCTGCTCTGGAGGACATGAGATGCTGCAGCCAAACAAACGGGTGATTTAGGTCTATATAAGGAGAGAGCTGCAGAAGCACTGAAAGCTGCTGAGTTTAAACAGTGTAGTTAGATTGTGCTGGTACTCCCTATGGGCAGACGTTTACAGCAGCTTGTCTAAACAATAGCAAGTGAGGCGGATATGGAGAGGAAAGGTTTTACATTATGTATCCAACGCCGTATTTGGAGGAAAGTGACAGCTGCAGCTTATCAGGCTGTTTCTGATACCAACAGTCATGTCTGGAGAGTTTTAAAGCAGATCATTTCTATATAATTTGAAACTGCAACCTCAAATGAATCTTTACCTAACATATGACCCCAAAATGCAGGAGGTCATATTTCATATCCCCACATATTACTGAGTGTTAACTTTAATGCCTCTACTTGTATTGGGCCAAGAGTAAATCTGGCTTTTGATCTCCTCCGTGACTGCTGTTCAAGATGAATGAGCTGCACGTCCAAGGAAGTAACACATCTCATGTATTTATTTTTGCTGTGGGCCTCCTTGTAAAACTTTGGTACAAGCATCAGGGAAATGAGAGCAAGCTGCTTCTCCACTTTGTAAAATGGTGAACCAATTTTGTGAAGGAATCCGATTTCAATTAGTCTGGCTGTGAAGAGGACTAAACCCTAATTTTGTTGAGTGGATCACAGCTTGACTATGCCGATGGTCAACTCCCTGTGTACCCCCCTTCACTGCCCATCTCTTATTTCAGTTTTTTTTTTCATGTGGTCCCACACCTGATGATGTGTGGCTTTGGTGCTGGGATGTAATCACATTCACACAGCAAACCCTGTCCAATCAGGATAATTGGCACCAGACTGCAAACTACAAAGAAAGGGCTGGGTTTTTTTTTTTTCTCCTCCCTTGGTCTTGTATGGGTTTATTAGTAAAGAGTTGGGTCTTCAGAAGGTACTGGCATCTGTTAAATCAATTTTGTGCTATTTCCTGAAGATTTGTACACAAGAGCTCTGTTTGTACATGTTGATAGAATGAGGCAGGCATCCGCTGTTGGCTGTTACAAGTCGAACAGCCAAACACATGAGAGGTATGACCCGAAACTGACTCGAGAAAGGTGCAAATTCAAGATTTGTATCGCTTTACGGGGTATAAAATATATTTTCCTTTCTTCAACATCCAAATATGGCTTGAAATGTGACCCCAGACATTAAATCCCAGCATGCTGCTACATGCTTACATTCATCAAATTCCTTTTATTAATCAACATGCAGCGTGCAAAACTTTATGTTACACTTTATGGAAATTATACTTGATTGAGAAAAGAAAATACCAAACCCAGCCGCTGTGGAAGTGTCCTTTAAAGGGGTAGTTTTTGACAGTTTGGGAAGTATGGCTAGTATATGACTTAGTGCTGAGTAGAGTTGTTGATGCATGAACTGAATCATCATTGTTCCTCACTGATGACTGGAATTGCCTTCGTCAGCTCAGCTGTGATTACAACCTTGTATTACGTCTTTCAATTTAATAGTGTAATAAAAGATTGTGAAAGTCACAGAAGCTGTCATAACTTGATAACTGAAATAATAGGTTGCTGCAGCTATGAAACTTTTCTTCAGTGATGTATTTACTTTCTGACATACACTGTTAAAAAAAAATACAAAAATTTGAAATTTTTAACTGGAAGGTGGCTCGGTGGGCTGCAAGGTGACTTGGTAGTTAGCACTGTTGCCTTCAACAAGAAGGTCGCCAGTTCGCGTCCATGAGAGGACACCTGGGATCTTTTTGCGTGGAGTTTGCATGTTCTCCCCGTGCAGCGTGGGTTCTCTCCAGGTTCTCCAGCTTCCTCCCACACAGTCCAAAAACATGTTGAGGTTAATTGGTGATTCTAAATTGTCAGTAGGTGTGAATGTGAGTGTACTTGGTTGTCTGTCTCTAAGTGTAGCCCTGTGATAGACTGGTGACCTGTCCAGGGTGTCCCCTGCCTTTGCCTTAAGTCAGCTGGGATAGGCTCCAGCCCCCCCGCGACCCCAGTGAGGATTAAGCGGTGTATAGAAAATGGATGGATGGATTTTTGACTGTAATTTTTTGAAAAACTTACTGTTATTTGACTTTTTTTCACTGCTTCATTGAATCACAGGTAAAAAAAAATCAATCAAGAATAAACAAATAAAAACTATCACTTTATATGTTAACAACAAAAAACAGGCCAAACCTTAAATGCTGTCCACATATCATTTCTGTTTCACAATAATTTTTTCTCATGTTTTCACAAATGGTAAAGATAATATACACAAAGTTAACATTCCTTTTCTAAAGGGATTTTAATAAGTTAAAAAATTGCAGGAACTGCATTATTTTTCTATTTTTATTGAAATGTTTTTATTTCTTCTCTTGTTCTTCAGGTGTCAATCTGTCAACTTTCATTAAATGGCTGTCAGTGACAATTATAAGGTTAGTGACAGTTAATAACATAATTTCATGTTTCTTGTGGGTTTTTTTTCAGTAAATTATAATTACAAGTAAATGAGTAATTTAATAAAAAGCTGCTTTATACCTTATTTGACATCCAAACAGTAACTGTCTTTAACTGTTTTTAATGTCCCATTCGTTAAAATATTATCTGTGGTACCCTTGCTGCTGGACTTTTATACTTTTTAAAGATTTTTTTATTTTTTTACATTTTTTTTTACAGTGTATGTACTGAAGTGCATTTGCTTGATGATTTTCTTAGCTCAAGAAAATAAAGTCAATTGACTCCATAGTCAGTGACAACAAACCTTTATCTAAAATGAAATCACTGATTTGAATTGGCATTCATGATGTCCACTGTTGATATCGTGAGCTACATGAAAAAAGAGAAACCAGTTCAAGGGGTCAGAATTACATAAGATGCCAGAGTTAGCAGGAAACATTTAAGGGTTGCATGGCATCACCTAATTGGTGGCAACAAAAATCCAGCAAGTCGTTCAGATAAATAAAATCTAACCTTTATGCTTTTGTAGAGATTGAATGAATTAGTGAGATTTAGTGATGCTGGGTTACAGATTTTATCACCATTGGACTAAACTAGCTGTTTCCGGTTTTTATATTGAACTAAGTTAAATTCCTTTCAGCTTTTTCTTCAGATAATACTTATAAAAATAACAGTGTTATCAATCAACTTGTCCAACTCTGGGCAAGAAAGTATGTAAAAGTATTTCCCAATGTTGCAAGTCATTGACCAAAGATATAAATGGTAAAAGCTTTAGATGATATAAACCTTCATGTTCAGTGTTGATAAAAGCTGGTGACCAGTTCATTGTAGCTGTTGGTGGTTGTGCTGTGCTGAGCTGTGCAGCAGCTCCTCTGACATCCAGGTGTGACAAGCTTTGAACACAGAATGGGACTGGACTATGTCTCTCTTTCTCTGTGAAACTACAAGCTTACAAAATCACAACCACATGCACTGTGAGGTTCACACAGGAATGACTTGCCTCAATCCGATAAGGGTGATAACAAGATGTAAAAACGAGATAGATTATATGCAGAATGAAAATAGGAAATGCAATGCAAACATAGCGGGTGACATCTGCTTCTGTGGCTGATTTCCCTTTTGTTTAAAATCACTTTCCTGAACTTAAACGATTTGCTTACATTTGCATTGCTATTTTAAACAGACGTATGATATTTACAGAGGCCTTCTTATCTTGTACAAATTCTTCAGTGTTTGCTGTAGTGCACCAGCTTACTGTTTATAACGACAGAACAAATTCAGCAGGAAAAATATACCAAAAAAAAAATCCTTTGCATACAGCAGTAGGTAAGATAATCGCTCTCATCTCACTGTGACCGAGGAGCAGTTCTTGCAGGATGGGGATCCTGGTTTGTGGTGAGAGATCCAATCTGCTCAGCTGCTCTCCTCTGTCCCAGTATTTAATCACAAGGCCACGCCAAGGAAAACTCCCAGTCTGAACCCAGAGCAAAGCATCTGGTTTACCACGGTGGAGATTCTCAAGTTCAAATATAGACACACAAAATGACACAGAGAGCAAATTCTTTCCCAGCAGAAGGTTGCAGCACACACCCTGAAGGTTCACACAAAAACCAACATGTTTGGCAGCGTGGCGCTCCTGTAAATAAAATATGATGGAAGGGAAGCCCCTCTCTCTCACATAGAGCTCCCTGGCTGCAGGTTTGGGCCTTTGTGAACACACTCTCACTACCCTCCCACAAGAGAAACTGAAGAATCCTTTACTTTCCAGAAACTACTGCACATGTGCTCCCTCTCTGTGGTTTATTTCTGTCCTCAGCGGGTTATGGTGCATGTGTGTGTGTGTGTGTGCGTGTGTGTGCATTGATGCATTTGGTCGGTGTCCGGATTGTGCTATAATTAAAGCATGAATGGAGTTATGGCATTGTGGGAATAACACAGCACCCAATAGGACAGTTGTTTGGAATAATTTAAGGCTCAGTGCTGGTGAGCGTACAGAGCACCCACATCTGCCCTCAGCTGTCTGAGATGTTTCCTCGCTGCCAGGTTGCTAGGAAACCTACGGCTCATTGAGAACACCTGGAAGGTAAGATGAGGCCTGGCCCACCAACAGGACAAGACAAAAGATGTGCAGTGAGAGAAACCAGCTCACAGCAGGAGAGAGGAAGACTGAATTGAAGAAAAAGAACCCTGACTGAGATGAGGATTAGCAATAGAGAAACCCAACACCAACAGGGAAAGATTGCAAATCCACACAGCAGTGACAATTACAACCCTTATTTGAAACACTGCAAAACTTGGTTCAGATTCTAAAAACAAATAGGGGTTGAATTTCAGCTTTTATTATGGTTTTCTTCTGCCAGTTTACTCATTGAAATTGAAAAGTATCGCGCATGTCATAAAACAGTAAAGGATAAAGTATTCATTCACTCACTCGTCTACATGTAAAAATACTGCTGAAATCATCATTTCAGTAAAAGTACCTACATATTATTGGCAAAACATGCTTAACCCTATTCAGGACTTTCATGTTGCCATATGTAGAAGGTCTTTCACGGTCCATTGAACCCCAAGAAAAATATGTGTGAAATATTTGTTGGTATTCATTATACACTTTTATACTATGTTTTATAAATGTTCTGATAAACTGACATATTTTGGCCCCTAATGCATGACAAATGTCCCTCGTTTTATAGTAAAAAATCTTCAAAAATAAAAAAAAAAACAATACCTGTCACCTAAACCAAATGGCCTGGGATCCAAAGGACCCCAAAAGTCCTGAATAGGATTATAGTATCTTAGTTAAAGTATTTGGTGCAGAAAGTGACCCCTGACAGATCTGTACATCATATTATGAGAATATTGCCAGAATATTAATGTGTAAATAGCGATTGAATCAACATAGTTCGTCAAGATGGAGCCATTGTTGTGTATTTTACACTGCAGGGTAGTTCAAATACAACATTGTGTCGTATTTTATAAGATCGGACACCACAGATCTGTACTTAAGCACAGTGCTTGAATTCATGTATTTGTTTACACTACCAGTCACCATGAGTTTATATAATATATTTACAATAAACTGAAATACTTTACTTCGTAGAAACCTCCCACATTGATTTACTGCAGTGAAACATTTTCAGCATGTTTTTTTTTCTCCCCAGTAATAGCTGCACTGTGCATGATCCAGTTTCCTTCCCAAAAAAAGCGTGTGACAGGACAAATGATTGCAGAATTTTTCTCGTTTGTCTTCCGCTCGGTTTCTCTGGCCGCTTTAAAATGACATGAGGTAAACAATAGTCTCCAGAGACGTAGCGGTGTGGCCCCCCGAGGACTCTGCCTGCAGTGTGGGGGGTCCCACCCCTGGCACACTTCCCTTGACCCTGGGGTTATCACCATGGTAATCCTGGCTACAGCACCCTTGAGGGATGATAGTGGCTACTGGAGGATACCTGGACAGACTTAAGCCACTGCTGTGGCGTGGTGGTCACTGAGGAGTCATTTGCTGCGTCAATACAGACATAAACACATGTGTCGTTCTCACATTAGGGCTGTGTAATCGTACCACATGTAGAAACGAAGGCAACAATGCAAGAAACAAAGAGCGAATGTAGCAGAAATTTTTGCTAGGTTTACTAGTGGATTCAGAAATTGTGTAAGAAAAAAAGGGAATGTATCAGTTTTTTGTCTTAGCTTCCGTAAAAACTCTTTAAAAAAGTCTTTTACCAATGGGCATTCATGAGTAATGTTTCAGCTCATATAGAAAAATGAATCAGACAGAGGGCCTGAGATTAATGTGTTCCCCCATTGTTTCAGATCCAGAGAACAAACAAAAAAACAAACTTGTAACTTTAGTGTTATATAAGAGCATATTCGTGTTTTTGCATGTGCATAATCCCAACATGTGCATGTCCACATGCAGCAGAGAGACTGTGTTTGGGTTGAGTCCAAGGTCAGTTGGATTTTTCCTGACAGTTTTATATACCCAATAGATGACTGGCTGCTTGCACTGTGGCGCTCACATGTTAACTTCCTCGGTTTGAGGGTTTAAAAGCGTGCTGTGATGGTGTGTCGCATGCTGTATTTATGTTTGGACCCTGACGGTTCCATCTGACCGCGGCTCTGCATGGACCCTCGCTGAGCTGCTGAGGCCAGGGTGACTCCTCCACGCAGGCAGGCTCCCGTGTGTTGACATTTGAAAAACCAAACACCACTCAGCAGTGAAACATGAGCCCTGCACGAGCAGGGAAAGCAGGCAGTTTAGGCTGTGAGAGCGAAAGAAAAAGCGAGTGGGAGAAAAAATATGTGGTCATAAAAAAGAAAAAATAATGAAGGAAATACCCCACACCCTGCAAGATGAGGGAGATGAGTTTCAAAGCTGCCCCCTCCCTCTATTCCTTCTTCCTTTTCGGTGTGCAGCCTGTAGCAGCTGAGAGTGGTTTCAGCTGGGCTTTGGTTCAAATCAACTGTCAGAGAAAATCTGTTTCCAATATGAGTGTTTCCTGTGAACGCAGGAAACAGTCCTCCACACAAAGCAAGCTTGTGTGCAGGAACCCATGGAGCTACTGCTCTCCTCTCCCTCCGTTTCTGCACCAGAGCCTGCTGAACCACTCAGATCCAACTGGACAGAGCCGAACTCTTTCAATCACACCAACCTCCAAACAGCAGCAGAAAGTTACGCTTTAAATCCTGTTCTGAGAAAATGTGAAGCCTCAGCAAAAACCATTTTGATTTCTGATCAAGTTTGATGATGAACAGTCTTCCCTCTATATGGACACCACTGCAACAGCACATGAATGAGTTTCATGATTGTGGAGAAACTGTTTGATATAAAGTCAAATGTGTCTTTGTTCAAAATAACTCTAGACATTTTATCCTCTGAACTCCAAAACCTGTCAGCAGGTTTGAAAGATACGTTATGTTTTTCAAAAATCATTGAAATTAAACCATTTATCAGAGTCAAAGACTGGCTCTATCAAGAATTAACCAGATCTAAGCTTATTTAATCAAAAAATCAAATTTCATCTGCATGTTTTATTTTTTAAAATTGCCAAAAACATACCATATGAATAAACTAGACTCCATATTAAACAAAATTATCTGCACTCCTTGACAGAAAAATTAAGATATTAGTGACTCAGCTGCAGCCAACAGTCACTTGACAAAAATTCAGGGACTTTTCAGCTAAACTGCAGGCTGTGTTCAAACAGAGCAACTCAAAGACAAATATGGGAAAAAATAAAAATGTAAAAATCTAGCAAAAATATCTATAGTACATAAAGTTTTTTAGTATTGGTAACACCTATATATATATATACACATATATAGTACATGTTGAGTCCAGGTTTGTTTTTGTTTTTTTGTTTGTTTGTTTCAGTTTTTGTAAAATAAATCATTTAGGAAATTCAACTTTTTCTCTCTTTTTTACATTAAATTTTCTTTTTTAATGAATTTCTGGCATTCTAACTTTTTGATACTGCACAGAAGACATTTTGAGCTCTCCCTGCTTCTATCCATGGTTGTGTTGTTTCCATACATGTGCAGGACTGGAGCCCACAGTGTGTGAAAATACACCCAGAAACTACTTGAGTACAGAGGATCTTCTCATACATTTGTGTATTTTTCTGGTTCAGATCTCACAGACTACAAACACTCCAAAAAAGGAAGGAAATGTATGTGTGGGAACAATATTTCTACAATTTGTCTTTTCTGTTTCAGCACAGGATGACAAGGATTATCATCTAAATGCGACATCAATGCTTCTCTTTAAACCCCTACCTGATCCACCGATTCAAAAATCTTCACACCAGAGTATCCTGAGACTTATGTCTGATCTAAAACCCAGCAGTGTAACACAATATTTCCCAGGGGACCCATTGTCATAGTACCCACCGCATACCACAACAGGCTTCGGGGCTCCAGACGTGGCCCACAGGATGTGACAGGAATCAAAGAGGCTTTTTCTACTCAGCAAAAACCAATACTTACTTGTGCAGACCCTCAAACCTGCAGCCAGGATTTGCCTTCAGAAGTCGAGGTCAGATGACTTGACTGTTTTTACAGATAAAACAGGTCTCCTTCATAAGCTACTGCACATGACACAAAGACTGCTGCTCAGAGTGGTATTCAGACAGAGCAGCGTTGTGACTTTTTGGTCTATTTCAATATAGATAGATAGATAGATAGATAGATAGATAGATAGATAGATAGATAGATAGATAGATAGATAGATAGATAGATAGATAGATAGA